>NC_046003.1:6653817-6886317 GCF_010909765.2 Amblyraja radiata | reverse complement strand
GCATCCGTTCTCTCCATACTGTCCTGGTTGGCACGTGTAATTCTGCCGTGTGAACACGTTTAAATCTCCGTTTGACTTTAGATGCTCCACAGAATCTCTCAATCACTTCCCACGACGACGTGAACAGTTCCTGGGTCAGTGTAAAGGAAGGAAACTCTGCAGCGATCCTCTGCAATGTCCAGAGTTTCCCAACATCTAACCTGACGTGGAGACATCTCGGTGTCAAGGAACTCCATCCATAGCTCGTTGCTGGAACGTGTTGTGTTCAGCGTGACACCGAGATGTTCACGTCGTCGTGGGAAGTGATTGAGAGATTCTGTGGAGCATCTAAACACAAACGAAGATTTAAACGTGTTCACACGGCAGAATTACACGTGCCAACCAGGACAGTATGGAGAGAAAAGATGCAGTACGGATGTGACCAGTCTGCAGAAGGGTCTCGCCTTAAATGTCATCCATTCCTTCTCTCTAGAGATGCTGCCTGACCCGCTGAGTATCTACAGCTCTTTGTGTCTACCCTTGGTTTAAACCAGCACCTGCAGTTCCTTCCTACACATTTCGTCTGCTCCACTTCAAAATCTCCTCAAGATATGTCTACTTTGAAGAGGTTCTCCTCCTCTTTCCGACGAGAGTTTGAGTCATAGGGTGATAGTGTGGAAACAGGCCACCTGCCCGCATATGGCCCATATCCCTCCAAACATAGACAATAGGTGCAGGAGTAGGCCTTTCGGCCTTTGGAGACTGCACCGCCATTCAATATGATCATGGCTGATCATCCAACTCAGTAACCGGAAGTGGCGGCGCTGGGAACGGCTGCGGCTCACCTGCAGTCCGTTTGTCTTTACTTTTTTGTGTTGTTTTTGTTCGTTTTGTGTAGTTGCGTTTTTGGTTTTTAGGTTGTGTTTATGTGGGGGGGGGGTGTTGAAACGGGGTTTGCTGTCTCTCCCTTGGGGGGAATACGACTTTTTCGTCGTAACCCCCCTCTCTGCCTCCGTCTGCGCTGAGGCCTAATGGCGGAACTGGCGACCTCGGGACTCCGGAGGCAGAGCCTGTCAGGACTCGCCCTGGGCTCGCTCCCGTGAGGGCGGCCCAGCTCGGGGCTGGAACTGCGCTCCCGTGAGGACGGCCTGGTGAGGGGCCGAGACTCTCCCGTGAGGGGCTGTGGCACTCCCGTCTGAGTGGCCCAGCCCGAGGGAGGAACGGCACTCCCGTCGGAGTGGCTCAGCCCGAGGGTGGAACGGCAGTCCCGTCGGAGTGGCCCAGCCCGAGGGAGGAACGGCACTCCCGTCGGAGTGGCCCAGCCCGAGGGAGGAACGGCACTCCCGTCGGAGTGGCCCAGCCCGAGGGAGAACGGCATTCCCGTCGGAGTGGCCCAGCCCGAGGGAGAACGGCACTCCCGTCGGAGTGGCCCAGCCCGAGGGAGGAACGGCACTCCCGTCGGAGTGGCCCAGCCCGAGGGAGGAACGGCACTCCCGTCGGAGTGGCCCAGCCCGAGGGAGAACGGCACTCACGTGATGGCGATCCGGCTCGGGGCTGGAACGGTGTTCCGGTGGCTGGGACGGCGTTCTGGCGGCGGTGACCTGAGTTCTGGGTTGAGCCACGGGCCAGCGGCTGCGTATGCTGGACTGGAGGGCGGCAGCATCGACCACCCCCGGGCCGCGGTGTTTGAGCCGGCCCGTTGCGGGGTTCGGTGAGCCGCGGGACTGTTGTGCCATCGCCCGGTGGGGAATCGCCTCAGCGCAGAGGGAGAAGAGGAGGGAAGAGACAGTAACCCTAAGATTTTTTTGCCTCCACCACAGTGAGGAGGTGCTTGGTGGACTCACTGTGGTGGATGTTAATTTGTGTTTACTGTTGTTTATTATTGTATGATGTATGTATGACTGCAGGCACGAAATTTCGTTCAGACCGTAAGGTCTGAATGACAATAAAGGGATTCAATTCAATTAACCTGTACCTGCCTTCTCTCCATACCCCCTGATCCCTTTAGCCACAAGGGCCACGTCTAACTCCATCTTAAATATAGCCAATGAACTATGGCCTCAACTACCTTCTGTGGCAGAGCATTCCACAGATTCACCACTCTCTGTGTGTGAAAAATGTTTTTCTCATCCGGGTCCTAAAAGATTTCCCTCTTATCCTTAAACTGTGTGACCCCTTGTTCTGGAATTCCTCAACATCCGGAATAATCTTCCATCTACACCTCACGCTGCCTCGGCAAGGCCAGTAACATAATCAAGGACCAGTCGCTCCCCGGCCACTCCCTCTTCTCCCCTCTCCCATCGGGCAAGAGGTACAGAAGTGTGAAAACGCACGCACACACCTCCAGATTCAGGGACAGTTTCTTCCCGACTGTTATCAGGCAACTGAACCATCCTACCACAACTAGAGCGTGGTCCTGAATTACTATTGTGCTATCTTTTTCCTGCACTAAACGTTATTCCCTTATCTTGTGTGTGTACACAGTGGATGGCACAATTGTAATCGCGTAGACACAAAAACTGCAGCAACTCAGCGGGACAAGCAGCATCTCTGGAGATAAGGAATGGGCGACGTTTCATGTGAGACCCTTCTTCAGACTATACGGAGAGGTGAGTACACTAGGTTGAAGATGAGAGGGGAGAAGATTTAATGGATCCTGAGGGGTAACTTTTTTTCATGCAGATGGTGGTGGGTGTATGGAACGAGCTGCTGGAGGAGGGAGTTGAGACTGGGACCATTGCAACGTTTAAAAAACAGTTGGACAGGTAACATGGATTGGACTTGTTTGGAGGGATATGGGTCGAAGTAGGGCAGATGGGATTAGTGTAGATGGGGGTCTTTGGCCGGTGTGGGCAAGTTGGGCGGAAGGCCCTGTTTCCACGCCGTGAGACTCTATGACTCCAAAGATGTTGCTTGACCCACTGAGTTACTCCAGCATTTTGTGTTTTAAGCAACATGAGGAGTGACGATACATAGAAGGAGATATTGAGGGTTTCTGGGTGGAGAGAGACCAATATGATCCAACAATGTCAGGCAGAGGTCAGACAGGCCACATACAGGCGGGGAACACAAAATACTGTAGATGTGGGCGGCACGGTGGCGCAGTGGGTAGAGCTGCTGCCTCACAGCGCCAGAGACGCTGGTTCGAACCTAACCACCGGTGCCTGCCTGTACGAAGTTCGCACGTTCTCCCCGTGACTTGCGTGGGTTTTCTCCGAGATCTTGAGGGTGTGTGTGTGTGTTAGAGTGAGCGAGTGTTAGAGAGAGAGGGTGTGTGTGTGTGTGTGTGTGTGTGAGAGAGAATGTGTATGTGTTTGAGTGAGTGTGTGTGTGTGTGTGTGTGAGAGAGGGTGAGTGTGTGGGAGAGACGGAGTGCGTGAGAGAGACTGAGAGTGTGTGTGAGTGATGGTGTTCATGTGTGGGACAGAGATAAAGTGTGTGTGTGTGTGTGTGAGAGAGGGTGTGTGTGTGTGTGTGTGTGTGTGTGTGTGTGTGTGTGTGTGTGTGTGTGTGTGTGTGTGTGTGTGAGTGTGTGTGTGTGTGTGTGAGAGAGGGTGAGTGTGTGAGAGAGACTGTGTGTGTGTGTGTGTGTGTGAGAGAGAGGGTGAGTGTGTGAGAGAGACTGTGTGTGTGTGTGAGAGAGAGAGAGAGAGAGAGAGAGAGGGTGAGTGTGTGAGAGAGACTGAGAGTGTGTATGTGTTTGAGAGAGTGTGTGTGAGTAATGGTGTTCATGTGTGGGACAGAGAGAATGTGTGTGTGGGTGTGAGAGAGAGTGAGACTGTATGTAGGTGTGAGTGAGTCCGTGTGGGTGGTGAATTCCAGCATTTTTCATGGGCCCATAATCCATCTGCCTTCATAGACGTGACAGTGTGTATCTACTCACATTCTACAGTGAGGGTCACATCCCTCTCTACTGTCCCGTGTTCATTCTCTGCCACACACTGATAGACCCCAGTATCCTGGCGTGTCAGCTGAGGGAACTCCATCCACAGCTCGTTGCTGAAACGTGTTGTGTTCTGCGTGAAACCGAGATGTCTCCACGTCAGGTTAGATGTTGGGAAACTATGGACGGAGCAGAGGAACGCTGCAGAGTTTCCTTCCTTTATACTGACCCAGGAACTGTTCACGTTGTCGTGGGAAGTGATTGAGAGATTCTGGGGGGCGTCTGCAAACAGATAAAACTCAGCAATCAGTTTTGTGGCACTTTCGGTGAACCTTGGATTGTAAAAGACTTTAGTCTTTAGAATTTGGCGAAACAGCACGGAAACAGGCCCTTCAGCCCACCCAGTCCACGCCGACTCTCGATCAACCATTCACACGCTAGTTCTTAGGTTCGTTTAGAGATACAGTGCGGAAATAGACCCTTCAGCCCACCGAGTCCGCGCCGACCATCGATCACCCGTTCAAACGCTAGTTCTAAGGTTAGTTTAGAAATACAGTGCGAAAATAGGCCCTTCAGCCTACCCAGTCCACGTCGACCCTCGATCACCCGTTCACACGCTAGTTCTAAGGTTAGGGAAATGAGAGATATAGGCAATGGTGTAGTGAGATATAGAACAATGAATGAAAAATACGCAAAAAATTAACGATGATAAAGGAAACAGGCCGTTGTTAGCTGTTTGTTGGGTGAGAACGAGAAGCTGGTGTGACTTGGGTGGGGGAGGCATGGAGAGAGAGGGAATACCAGGGCTACCTGAAGTTACCACTGGGCTGTAAGCTGCCCAAGTGAAATATGAGATGCTGTTCCTCCAATTTGCGTTTAGCCTCACTTTGCCTGTAAGAACCAGGGGCGTGTTTTCAGTTTTTACAATTGAGTTTACTGTCCGGTGTAGCGAGGTTCAGTGAAAAGCTTTTGTTGCGTGCTATCCAGTCAGCGGAAAGACAATACATGATTACAATCGAGCCGTCCACGGTGTACAGATACATGATAAAGGGAATAACATTTAGTTCAAGGTAAAGCCAGCAAAGTGCAATCAAGGATAGCCCGAGGGTCACCAAGATAGTGGTTCAGGACTGCTCTCTGGTTGTGGTAGAATGGTGCAGTTGCCTGACAACAGCCGGGAAGAAACTGTCCCTGAATCTGGAGGTGTGTGTGTGCATTCGTTTTCACACGTCTGTACCTCTTGCCCGATGGGACAGGGGAGAAGAGGGACTGACCGGGGGTGAGACTGGTCCTTGATGATGCTGCTGGCCTTGCCGAGGCAGCCTGAGGTGTAGATGGAGTAGTTGGAAGGGAGGTTGGTTTGTGTGATGGTCTGGGCTGCGTCCACAAATTTCTGCAATTTTGTGCGGATAGCACTTGACAAATGCTTTTCACTGTACCTCGGTACATGTGACAGTAAACTAAACTGTAGCATGGTCTTATAGAGGTTTATACAATCATGAGAGGAATAGATCGGGTAGATGCACAGAGTCTCTTGCCCAGAGTAGGGGAATCGGACACCATAGGATATAGGTTTAAGGTGTGGGGGAAAGATTTAATAGGAATCTGATGGGTAACTTTTTCACACAGGTGGGTGTATGGAACGTGCTGCCAGAGGAGGTAGTTGAGGCTGGGACTATCCCAACGTTGAAGAAACAGTTAGACAGGTACATGGATAGGTCAGGTTTGGAGGGATATGGACCAAGTGCAGGCAGGTGGGACGTATACATAGGGCATGTTGACTGGTTTGGGCAAGTTGGGCCGAAGGGCCTGTTTCCACGATGAATAATTCTGACACTGGAGGTGTGTGCGTGAGTTTTCACACTTCTGTACCTCTTGCCCGATGGGAGAGGGGAGAAGAGGGAGTGGCCGGGGAGCGACTGGTCCTTGATTATGTTACTGGCCTTGCCGAGGCAGCGTGAGGTGTAGATGGAAGATTATTCAGGATGTTGAGGAATTCCAGAACAAGGGGTCACACAGTTTAAGGATAAGAGGGAAATATTTTAGGACCGGGATGAGAAAAACATTTTTCACACACAGAGAGTGTTGAATCTGTGGAATTCTTTGCCACAGAAGGTAGTTGAGGCCATAGTTCATTGGCTATATTTAAGAGGGCGTTATACGTGGCCCTTGTGGCTAAAGGGATCAGGGGGTATGGAGAGAAGGCAGGTACAGGTTACTGAGTTGGATGATCAGCCATGATCATATTGAATGGCGGTGCAGTCTCCAAAAGCCGAATGACCTACTCCTGCACATATTGTCTATGTTTGGAGGGATATGGGCCATATGCGGGCAGGTGGCCTGTTTCCACACTATCACCCTATAACTCAAACTCTCGTCGGAAAGAGGAGGAGAACCTCTTCAAAGTAGACATATCTTGAGGAGATTTTGAAGTGGAGCAGACGAAATGTGTAGGAAGGAACTGCAGGTGCTGGTTTAAACCAAGGGTAGACACAAAGAGCTGGAGATACTCAGCGGGTCAGGCAGCATCTCTAGAGAGAAGGAATGGGTGACATTTCAGGTCGAGACCCTTCTGCAGACTGGTCACATCCGTACTGCATCCGTTCTCTCCATACTGTCCTGGTTGGCACGTGTAATTCTGCCGTGTGAACACGTTTAAATCTCCGTTTGACTTTAGATGCTCCACAGAATCTCTCAATCACTTCCCACGACGACGTGAACAGTTCCTGGGTCAGTGTAAAGGAAGGAAACTCTGCAGCGATCCTCTGCAATGTCCAGAGTTTCCCAACATCTAACCTGACGTGGAGACATCTCGGTGTCAAGGAACTCCATCCATAGCTCGTTGCTGGAACGTGTTGTGTTCAGCGTGACACCGAGATGTTCACGTCGTCGTGGGAAGTGATTGAGAGATTCTGTGGAGCATCTAAACACAAACGAAGATTTAAACGTGTTCACACGGCAGAATTACACGTGCCAACCAGGACAGTATGGAGAGAAAAGATGCAGTACGGATGTGACCAGTCTGCAGAAGGGTCTCGCCTTAAATGTCATCCATTCCTTCTCTCTAGAGATGCTGCCTGACCCGCTGAGTATCTACAGCTCTTTGTGTCTACCCTTGGTTTAAACCAGCACCTGCAGTTCCTTCCTACACATTTCGTCTGCTCCACTTCAAAATCTCCTCAAGATATGTCTACTTTGAAGAGGTTCTCCTCCTCTTTCCGACGAGAGTTTGAGTCATAGGGTGATAGTGTGGAAACAGGCCACCTGCCCGCATATGGCCCATATCCCTCCAAACATAGACAATAGGTGCAGGAGTAGGCCTTTCGGCCTTTGGAGACTGCACCGCCATTCAATATGATCATGGCTGATCATCCAACTCAGTAACCGGAAGTGGCGGCGCTGGGAACGGCTGCGGCTCACCTGCAGTCCGTTTGTCTTTACTTTTTTGTGTTGTTTTTTTTCGTTTTGTGTAGTTGCGTTTTTGGTTTTTAGGTTGTGTTTATGTGGGGGGGGGGGGTTGAAACGGGGTTTGCTGTCTCTCCCTTGGGGGGAATACGACTTTTTCGTCGTAACCCCCCTCTCTGCCTCCGTCTGCGCTGAGGCCTAATGGCGGAACTGGCGACCTCGGGACTCCGGAGGCAGAGCCTGTCAGGACTCGCCCTGGGCTCGCTCCCGTGAGGGCGGCCCAGCTCGGGGCTGGAACTGCGCTCCCGTGAGGACGGCCTGGTGAGGGGCCGAGACTCTCCCGTGAGGGGCTGTGGCACTCCCGTCGGAGTGGCCCAGCCCGAGGGTGGAACGGCACTCCCGTCGGAGTGGCTCAGCCCGAGGGTGGAACGGCAGTCCCGTCGGAGTGGCCCAGCCCGAGGGAGGAACGGCACTCCCGTCGGGGTGGCCCAGCCCGAGGGAGGAACGGCACTCCCCTCGGCGTGGCCCAGCCCGAGGGAGAACGGCCTTCCCGTCGGCGTGGCCCAGCCCGAGGGTGAACGGCACTCCCGTCGGAGTGGCCCAGCCCGAGGGAGGAACGGCACTCCCGTCGGAGTGGCCCAGCCCGAGGGAGGAACGGCACTCCCGTCGGAGTGGCCCAGCCCGAGGGAGAACGGCACTCACGTGATGGCGATCCGGCTCGGGGCTGGAACGGTGTTCCGGTGGCTGGGACGGCGTTCTGGCGGCGGTGACCTGAGTTCTGGGTTGAGCCACGGGCCAGCGGCTGCGTATGCTGGACTGGAGGGCGGCAGCATCGACCACCCCCGGGCCGCGGTGTTTGAGCCGGCCCGTTGCGGGGTTCGGTGAGCCGCGGGACTGTTGTGCCATCGCCCGGTGGGGAATCGCCTCAACGCAGAGGGAGAAGAGGAGGGAAGAGACAGTAACCCTAAGATTTTTTTGCCTCCACCACAGTGAGGAGGTGCTTGGTGGACTCACTGTGGTGGATGTTATTTTGTGTTTACTGTTGTTTAGTATTGTATGATGTATGTATGACTGCAGGCACGAAATTTCGTTCAGACCGTAAGGTCTGAATGACAATAAAGGGATTCAATTCAATTAACCTGTACCTGCCTTCTCTCCATACCCCCTGATCCCTTTAGCCACAAGGGCCACGTCTAAATCCCTCTTAAATATAGCCAATGAACTATGGCCTCAACTACCTTCTGTGGCAGAGAATTCCACAGATTCACCACTCTCTGTGTGTGAAAAATGTTTTTCTCATCCCGGCCGTAAAAGATTTCCCTCTTATCCTTAAACTGTGTGACCCCTTGTTCTGGAATTCCTCAACATCCGGAATAATCTTCCATCTACACCTCACGCTGCCTCGGCAAGGCCAGTAACATAATCAAGGACCAGTCGCTCCCCGGCCACTCCCTCTTCTCCCCTCTCCCATCGGGCAAGAGGTACAGAAGTGTGAAAACGCACGCACACACCTCCAGATTCAGGGACAGTTTCTTCCCGACTGTTATCAGGCAACTGAACCATCCTACCACAACTAGAGAGTGGTCCTGAATTACTATTGTGCTATCTTTTTCCTGCACTAAACGTTATTCCCTTATCTTGTGTGTGTACACAGTGGATGGCACAATTGTAATCGCGTAGACACAAAAACTGCAGCAACTCAGCGGGACAAGCAGCATCTCTGGAGATAAGGAATGGGCGACGTTTCATGTGAGACCCTTCTTCAGACTATACGGAGAGGTGAGTACACTAGGTTGAAGATGAGAGGGGAGAAGATTTAATGGATCCTGAGGGGTAACTTTTTTTCATGCAGAGGGTGGTGGGTGTATGGAACGAGCTGCTGGAGGAGGGAGTTGAGACTGGGACCATTGCAACGTTTAAAAAACAGTTGGACAGGTAACATGGATTGGACTTGTTTGGAGGGATATGGGTCGAAGTAGGGCAGATGGGATTAGTGTAGATGGGGGTCGTTGGCCGGTGTGGGCAAGTTGGGCGGAAGGCCCTGTTTCCACGCCGTGAGACTCTATGACTCCAAAGATGTTGCTTGACCCACTGAGTTGCTCCAGCATTTTGTGTTTTAAGCAACATGAGGAGTGACGGTACATAGAGGGAGATATTGAGGGTTTCTGGGTGGAGAGAGACCAATATGATCCAACAATGTCAGGCAGAGGTCAGACAGGCCACATACAGGTGGGGAACACAAAATACTGTAGATGTGGGCGGCACGGTGGCGCAGTGGGTAGAGCTGCTGCCTCACAGCGCCAGAGACACTGGTTCGAACCTAACCACCGGTGCCTGCCTGTACGGAGTTCGCACGTTCTCCCCGTGACTTGCGTGGGTTTTCTCCGAGATCTTGAGGGTGTGTGTGTGTGTTAGAGTGAGCGAGTGTTAGAGAGAGAGGGTGTGTGTGTGTGTGTGTGTGTGAGAGAGAGAATGTGTATGTGTTTGAGTGAGTGTGTGTGTGTGTGTGTGAGAGAGGGTGAGTGTGTGGGAGAGACGGAGTGCGTGAGAGAGACTGAGAGTGTGTGTGAGTGATGGTGTTCATGTGTGGGACAGAGATAAAGTGTGTGTGTGTGTGTGTGAGAGAGGGTGTGTGTGTGTGTGTGTGTGTGTGTGTGTGTGTGTGTGTGTGTGTGTGTGTGTGTGTGCGTGTGTGTGTGTGTGTGTGTGTGTGTGTGAGAGAGGGTGAGTGTGTGAGAGAGACTGTGTGTGTGTGTGTGTGTGAGAGAGAGGGTGAGTGTGTGAGAGAGACTGTGTGTGTGTGTGAGAGAGAGAGAGAGAGAGAGAGGGTGAGTGTGTGAGAGAGACTGAGAGTGTGTATGTGTTTGAGAGAGTGTGTGTGAGTAATGGTGTTCATGTGTGGGACAGAGAGAATGTGTGTGTGGGTGTGAAAGAGAGGGAGACTGTATGTAGGTGTGAGTGAGTCCGTGTGCGCGGTGAATTCCAGCATTTTTCATGGGCCCATAATCCATCTGCCTTCATAGGCGTGACAGTGTGTATCTACTCACATTCTACAGTGAGGGTCACATCCCTCTCTGCTGTCCCGTGTTCATTCTCTGCCACACACTGATAGACCCCAGCATCCTGGCGTGTCAGCTGAGGGAACTCCATCCACAGCTCGTTGCTGAAACGTGTTGTGTTCAGCGTGAAACCGAGATGTCTCCACGTCAGGTTAGATGTTGGGAAACTCTGGACGGAGCAGAGGAACGCTGCAGAGTTTTCTTCCTTTATACTGACCCAGGAACTGTTCACGTTGTCGGGGGAAGTGATTGAGAGATTCTGGGGGGCGTCTGCAAACAGATAAAACTCAGCAATCAGTTTTGTGGCACTTTTGGTGAACCTTGGATTGTAAAAGACTTTAGTCTTTATAATTTTGCGATACAGCACGGAAACAGGCCTTTCAGCCCAGCGAATCCACGCCGACCCTTGAACACCCGTTCACACGCTAGTCCTAAGGTTAGTTTAGAGATACAGTGCGGAAACAGACCCTTCAGCCCACCGAGTCCACACTGACCATCGATCACCCGTTCACACGCTAGTTCTAAGGTTAGTTTAGAGATACAGTGCGGAAACAGACCCTTCAGCCCACCGAGTCTCTGCCGACCATCGATCACCCGTTCACACATTAGTCTATGTTTAGGGAAACCTGAGATATAGGCAATGGTGTAGAGAGATATGGAATAAAGAATGAAAGATAGACATGCAAAACATTTACGATAAAGGAAACAGGCCGTTGTTAGCTGTTTGTTGGGTGAGAACGAGAAGCTGGTGCGACTTGGGTGGGGGAGGGATGGAAAGAGAGGGAATACCGGGGCTACCTAAAGCTGCCCAAGTGAAATATGAGATGCTGTTCCTCCAATTTGCGTTTAGCCTCACTCTAACAGTGGAGGAGTCCTAGGACATAAAGGTCAGTGTGGGAATGGGAAGGTGAATTAGAGTCTGAAGAAGGGTTTCGGCCCGAAACGTTGCCTATTTCCTTCGCTCCATAGATGCTGCTGCATCCGCTGAGTTTCTCCAGCTTTTTTGTCTACCAGGTGAATTAAAGTATTTAGCAACTGGAGATCAGGTAGGTCCTACATCTCTCTACATCATCGTCTATATCTCTCGTTTCCCTTTCCCGTGACTTTCACTCTGAATAAGGCTCTCGACCCGAAACCCATTCATTCTCTCCAGAGATGCTGCCTGTCCCTCTGAGTTACTCCAGCTTTTGGTGTTGATTGATTAGTAAGGGTGTCAGAGGTTATGGGGATAAGACAGAAGAAAGGGGTTAGGAGGGAGATAGATCAGCCATGGTTGAATGGCGGAGTAGACATGATGGACCAGATAGCCAAATTCTGCTCCTATCGCCTATGACCTTATATACCAGCACTGCTAATGGATTATTGCTGTTCCTGCACAATAAACGATGTCCGTAGTTACATTGTACATTCAGTGTGAGGATCTGCTCGGATGAGACAGTTGGGTATCTGACTCTGCAGGTGAGGTTTTGCCCGTGAAGTTTGATGGTTGGGGTCAGTGACAGAACAGAAGTATATGTCCAAGTGTCTCCCCACTGAGTTACTCTGTGTGAGGCTGACGGTGGTTCACCAGTGGGGTTGACCCAGGTTAAGGTGGGTGTTGTTCCATTACATGTGGTGTTGAAGGAGCAGGTCACGTTCACAGGCTGACCTGCCACCATTTCAGCAGAGAATATCGTGGGTTTATCTGTGAAATCTAGCACACACAGAAACAGGTACTGTTAGTTAAATATCACTGGATACATCGGTTCACATGGTAATCCCAGTCCCACACGAGGAATTATGTTTTTACAAGGTACAGAAGTGTGAAAACACACATCTAAAGATTATGCAGGACCAGCCTCACCCCCTTAACGCCCTCTTCTCCCCTCTCCTATCGGGGAAAAGGTACAGAAGTGTGAAAATACACACCACCAGATTACCAAGTACAAATCTCACCCCCGGTCACTCCCTCTTCTCCCCTCTCCTATCGGGGAAAAGGTATGGAAGTGTGAAAACGCACACCTCCAGATTCAGGGACAGTTTCTTCCCGGCTGTTATCAGGCAACTGAACCATGCTACCATAACCAGAGAGCGGTCCGGGTTAATGAGCGGTCTGCCTCATTGGTGACCCTCGGACTATCCTTGATCGGACTTTGCTGGCTTTACCTTGTACTAAACGTTATTCCCTTAACATGTAGCTATACACTGTGGACGGTTCGATTGTAATCATGTATTGTCTTTCCGCTGACTGGCTAACACGCAGCAAAAGCTTTTCACTGTACCTCGGTACACGTGACAATAAACTCAACTAAACAAGGATGATCCCTGAACAAGGAGGTACAATGATCAGGGGAGGTTGGAAAGGTCGGGGATCAGGAATGTCACGATGACCTGTGATCAGGAAGATGGGGACACAGTTCTCCACTAAGGGCAGTAAGGATAAAACAGTCATTGTTTAGTTTAGTTCAGGCAGTGTGAAGTGTAGATGGAGTCGATATTAGGAGCATATATGGGCAATGAAAACCTGGTAATAACAGGGCAAAAACTGGAGATGTCACGATGATCCAGAAATGAACCAGGAGGATCCTGATGCTGTGGTGTGTGTGTGTGTGTGTGTGTGTGTGTGTGTGTGTGTGTGTGTGTGTGTGTGTGTGTGTGTGTGTGTGTGTGTGTGTGTGTGTGTGTGTGTGTGTGTGTGTGTGTGTGTGTGTGTGTGTGTGTGTGTGTGTGTGTGTGTGTGTGTGTTGTGTGTTGTGTGTGAGTGAGTGTGTGTTGTGCGTGAGTGAGTGTGTGTTGTGTGTGAGAGTGTGTGTTGTGTGTGAGAGATTATGTGTTGTGTGTGAGTGAGTGTGTGTTGTGTTTGAGAGACTGTGTGTAGGTGTGAGTGAGCCCGTGTGCACGGCGAATTTCAGCATTTTTCATGGGCCCATAATCCATCTGCCTTTTTAGACGTGACAGTGTGAATCTACTCACATTCTACAGTGAGGGTCGCATCCCTCTCTGCTGTCCCGTGTTCATTCTCCGCCACACACTGATAGACCCCAGCATCCTGCCGTGTCAGCTGAGGGAACTCCATCCACAGCTCATTGCTGGAACGTTTTGTGTTCAGCGTGACACCGAGATGTCTCCACGTCAGGTTAGATTTTGGGAAACTGTGGACGGAGCAGAGGAACGCTGCAGAGTTTCCTTCCTTTACACTGACCCAGGAATTGTTCACGTTGTCGGGGGAAGTGATTGAGAGATTCTGGGGAGCGTCTGCAAACAGATACAACTCAGCAATCAGTTTTGTGGCACTTTCGGTGAACCTTGGATTGTAAAAGACTTTAGTCTTTAGAATTTGGCGAAACAGCACGGAAACAAGCCCTTCAGCCCACCCAGTCCACGTCGACCCTCGATCACCCATTCATACGCTAGTTCTAAGGTTAGTTTAGAGATACAGTGCGGAAATAGACCCTTCAGCCACCGAGTCCGCGCCGACCATCGATCACCCGTTCACACGCTAGTTCTAAGGTTAGTTTAGAGATACAGTGCGAAAATAGGCCCTTCAGCCCACCCAGTCCACGTCGATCCTCGATCACCCGTTCACACGCTAGTTCTAAGGTTAGGGAAATGAGAGATATAGGCAATGGTGTAGTGAGATATAGAACAATGAATGAAAAATACGCAAACAATTAACGATGATAAAGGAAACAGGCCGTTGTTAGCTGTTTGTTGGGTGACAACGAGAAGCTGGTGGGACTTGGGTGGGGGAGGGATGGAGAGAGAGGGAATGCCAGGGCTACCTGAAGTTACCACTGGGCTGTAAGCTGCCCCAGTGAAATATGAGATGCTGTCCCTCCAATTTGCGTTTAGCCTCACTCTAACAGTGGAGGAGTCCTAGGGCATAAAGGTCAGTGTGGGAATGGGAAGGTGAATTAAAGTCTGAAGAAGGGTTTCGGCCCAAAACGTTGCGTATGTCCTTCGCTCCATAGATGCTGCTGCACCCGCTGAGTTTCGCCAGCTTTTTTGTTTACCAGGTGAATTAAAGTGTTTAGCAACCGAGAGATCAGGTAGGTCCTACATCTCTCTACATCATCGGCTATATCTCTCGTTCCCCTTTTCCGTGACTTTCACTCTGAATAAGGCTCTCGACTCGAAACATCACCCATTCCTTCTCTCCGGAGATGCTGCCTGTCCCGCTGAGTTACTCCTGCTTTTGGTGTTGATTTGATTTGTACGGGTGTCAGAGGTTATGGCAGAAGGCAGAAGAAAGGGGTTAGGAGGGAGATAGATCAGCCATGGTTGAATGGCGGAGTAGACATGATGGGCCAGATGGCCAAATTCTGCTCCTATCGCCTATGACCTTATGTACCAGCACTGCTAATGGATAATTGCTGTTCCTGCACAATAAACGATGTCCGTACTTACATTGCACATTCAGTGTGAGGATCTGCTCGGATGAGACAGTTGGGTATCTGACTCTACAGGTGAGGTTTTGTCCGTGATGTTTGAGCGCTGGTGTCAGGGACAGAACAGAAGTATATGTCCAAGTGTCTCCCCACTGAGTTACACTGTGTGAGGCTGAAGGAGGTTCACCAGCGGGGGTGACCCAGGTTAGGGTGGGTGTCGTTCCATTACATGTGGTGTTGAAGGAGCAGGTCACGTTCACAGGCTGACCTGCCACCAATTCAGCAGAGAATATCGTGGGTTTATCTGTGAAATCTAACACACACAGGAATAGATACTGTTAGTTAAACATCACTGGATACATCGGTTCACATGGTAATCCCAGTCCCACACGAGCAAGAATGTTTTTACAAGGTACAGAAGTGTGAAAACACACGCCTACAGATTATGAAGGACCAGTCTCACCCCCCCCCTTAACGCCCTCTTCTCCCCTCTCCTATCGGGGAAAAGGTACAGAAGTGTGAAAATACACACCTCCAGATTACCAAGTACAAATCTCACCCCCGGTCACTCCCTTTTCTCCCCTCTCCTATCGGGGAAAAGGTATGGAAGTGTGAAAACGCTCATCTCCAGATTCAGAGACAGTTTCTTCCCGGCTGTTATCAGGCAACTGAACCATGCTACCATAACCAGAGAGCGGTCCGGGTTAATGAGCGGTCTGCCTCATTAGTGACCCTCGGACTATCCTTGATCGGACTTTGCTGGCTTTACCTTGCACTAAACGTTATTCCCTTATCATGTAGCTATACACTGTGGACGGTTCGATTGTAATCATGTATTGTCTTTCCGCTGACTGGTCAACACGCAACAAAAGCTTTTCACTGTACCTCGGTACACGTGACAATAAACTCAACTAAACAAGGATGATCCCTGAGGCGGTACAATGGTCAGGGGAGGTTGGAAAGGTCGCGGATCAGGAATGTCATGAGGACCTGTGATTGGGAAGATGGGGACAGAGTTCTCCACTAAGGGCAGTAAGGATAAGACAGTCATTGTTTAGTTTAGTTCAGGCTGCGTGAAGTGTAGATGGAGTCGATATTAGGAGCATATATGGACAACGAAAACCTGGTAATAACAGGGCAAAACTGGAGGTGTCACGATGACCCAGAAATGAGCCAGGAGGATCCTGATGCTGTGGTGTGTGTGGTGTGTGGTGTGTGGTGTGTGGTGTGTGGTGTGTGTGTGTGTGTGTGTGTGTGTGTGTGTGTGTGTGTGTGTGTGTGTGTGTGTGTGTGTGTGTGTGTGTGTGTGTGTGTGTGTGTGTGTGTGTGTGTGTGTGTGTGTGTGTGTGTGTGTGTGTGTGTGTGTGTGTGTGTGTGTGTGAATTGTACAGTCCATGTTTCCCCCCACTCACTGCTGAACATCTATTGGTTCCGTTTAGTTTATTGTCACGTGTACCAAGGTACAGTGAAAAGCTTTTGTTGCCTGCTATGTCCTACGTCTCCTCCATTGTTAGAGTGAGCCTAAATGCAAATTGGAGGAATAGCATCTCATATTTCGCTTGGGCAGTGGAATCAATTTTGATTTCTCTAACTTTAGGCAGCCCCGGCATTCCCTCTCTCTCCATCCCTCCCCATGCAAGTCGCACCAGCTTCTCGTTCTCACCCAACAAACAGCTAACAATGGCCTGTTTCCTTTATCATCAGTACTTTTTTGCACATCTTTCATTCATTGTTCTTTATCTCTCCACATCACAGTCTATATCTCTCGTTTCCCTTATCCCTAACCAGTCTGAAGAAGGGTATCGATTCGAAATGTCATCCATTATCTCTCCAGAGATGCTGCTTGTCCCACTGAGTTACGCCAGCTTTTTGTGTCTATCAGTGAGCAGATTACAATTGAGCCTTTTGCAGTGTATAGTTGAACGATAAGGGAGTGACATTTGTTAAAGGTAAAGCCAGCAAAGATAAGATGCAAAATAACTTTATTTATACTGGAGGACAAGGCATTGAAAGTGCCATGTGCATTATAATAACAATGAAATTAAAATGACCAGTTATTACACAGTATGTAATATTGCAGAAACATTAAATTAAAACATTGAGTGGAAATTTGGAAAATGTAAATGTCCAGGATATGAGACATGCAAATATTTGAGGGGGGGGGGGGGTATGATGAATGATGAATTAATACGTTTAATGTCATTGCACAATACTGTGCAACGAAATTCCATTGCATCTCCACCGGCTAAAAAATGCAAACACGACAACCATTGACACATATGTACACTTATTAGTAAAAATAATAAATAAGTATTTAAAAAGAAATTTAAAAGAATGTTGCATTTCTTGGAATTACATTTTGCTTCCCCAGTGTTCTCTGTTGGAATTAAGCTCTTTTATCGCACATGGGTAGAAACTATGTTTTAGTCTACCGGTGCAAGCCTTCAGAGACCTGAATCGCCTCCCAGAGGGTAACAGAGTGAAAAGGTGGTTGGCAGGGTGGGATGTGTCCTGCTTGATGTTAGTGGCCCGGCGCAAGCATCGGGCCCTATATATATCATCCAAGGAGGGCAGTTGAGCGTTTGTAATGCTCTGTGCAATTTTTATAACTCTCTGCAGCGCCCTCCTCTCAGCCACAGTACAGCTAGCAAACCACACCAGGATGCCATAGGAGAGGATACTTCCCTCCACGGCGCATCGGTAGAAGGACAGCAGCAGAGGCTGTGGGACGTTTGCTCTCCGCAGAGACCTCAGGAAATACAGCCGCTGCTGTGACTTCTTCACGAGAGTGACGGTGTTCATTTGCCATTTGAGGTCCTGGGAGATGTGTATTCCCAGGAACTTAAAGCCAGTGACTCTCTCCACCATGTCTCCTTTGATGTATAAAGGAGCAGGTTCCTCTCTCCTCTTCCTCCTGAAGTCAACGACCAGTTCTTTTGTCTTTGATGGGTTGAGTACCAGGTTGTTTTTGGTACACCAGACAGTCAGTTTTTGGACTTCATCTCTGTAGGCAGACTCGTCGTTGTTGTTTATCAGTCCCACCACAGTCGTGTCGTCCGCAAACTTGATGATCCTGTTTGTACTATGTGTTGGTGTACAGTCATAAGTGTATATTGTATATAAGATGGGACTCAGCACACATCCTTGTGGCGCTCCTGTGCTGAGCGTCAGGACTGGGGAGTAATTGGACCCCATCCTGACAGTCTGTGGGCGGTCTGTTAAAAAGTCCTTAATCCATCCGCATGTGTTTGCATTAACACCCAGATCAGACAGTTTGTCCACTACTCTGCTGGGGATGATGTCATTAAATGCAGAACTAAAATCTACAAATAACATCCTCACATATGAGCCAGTAATTTTAATTTTTTTAATTTAATAATCTTTATTGTCATTGTACAAGACAACGAAATTTTGTTGGAGCAGTCCTCCAGCTGCACAGGAATATGAGTATAAAAATACGATTAAAAAAAGAACTATTAAAAAATTAGACTATAAACATAAACATACAGGAGTATGGGCGGGTGTGTGAGAGAGAGGGGGGGTATCAGTGTGGGAGGGGGATAGAGTTCAGTAGTGTCACAGCTCTATGGTAGAAGCTGTTTTTCAGTCTTGTCGTGCGGGCGCTCAGTGTCCTGTATCGTCTTCCTGAGGGCAGGAGGGTGAAGAGACAGTGTCCAGGGTGTGTGCTGTCTCTAATGATGTCCTTGACCCTCCGGATGCAGCGGGTCCGGTAGATGTCCTCCAGACTGGGGATCTGGGTGCCAGTGATACTCTCAGCAGTCTTAATGACGCGTTGGAGAGCTTTCCTGTTCTCTGCGGTGCAGCCAGAGTACCATACTGTGATGCAGTATGTGAGAACTGACTCGATGGCTGACCTGTAGAAGCTCACCAGCAGCTGTTGTGGGAGACGTGCCCTCTTCAAGCACCTCAGGAAGTGAAGCCTTTGAAGTCCTTTCTTGGCCGTCGCCGTGATGTTGACGGTCCAGGTCAGGTCGTGGCTGATGTTGACCCCGAGGTACCTGATGTTCTGCACAGCCTCCACTGTCTCGCCGTTAATGGTGATGGGCTGATGGACGAAGGTCTTCGGTCTCCTCCTGAAGTCCAGGATCATCTCCCTTGTTTTTCCTGCGTTGAGGATCAGGTTGTTCTCACGGCTCCAGCTCACCAGTTCTCTACCTCTGTCCTGTAGGCGGCCTCGTTGTTACTCGTGATCCTGCCTACCACGATGGTGTCATCTGCAAACTTTAATATGGTATTGGCCTCGTGGGTGGGTTTGCAGTCGAGAGTGTTGAGGGAGAAGAGGAAGGGGCTCAACACACAGCCCTGTGGTGCACCGATGTTCAGGGTGATGCTGGAGGAGACCTGCCTCCCCATGCGCACAGTCTGTGGTCGGCCGGTGAGAAAGTCCAGGACCCAGCTGCTCAGGTGTGTGTTGAGGCCCAGGGGGTCCAGCTTAGTGACTAGTTTATGGGGGTTGATGGTGTTAAAGGCGGAGCTATAATCTATGAATAGCATCCGCACATAACTGTCCCGCTGGTCAAGGTGTGTCAGGGTGGAGTGGAGGGCCAGTGACACTGCGTCCTCCGTCGACCTGTTTGCCCTATAGGCGAATTGGTGGTGGTCTAAGGAGGGGGGGATGCTGTTCTTCAAGTGTCCCAGTACCAGACGTTCGAAGCACTTCATCACCACCGGTGTCAGCGCCACTGGCCGATAGTCGTTGAGGGACCTGATGGCTGATTGTTTTGGCACAGGGATGATTGTGGCTGTCTTGAGGCATGTGGGGACAGAGGCCTGCAGCAGGGAGGTGTTAAACAGGTCCGTGAGCACCGCAGTCAGTCTATCCCACGACAGGCGAGGCAGTAGTTGTAAAGTCCGATCACGGACTGTCCAATGGTCATCAAAGAGGTCGTCAATAGTTCAGCACTGCCCTCTGGTTGTGGTAGGATGGTTCAGTTGCCTGATAACAGCTGGGAAGAAACTGTGGAGTGAATGAGTGAATTATACAGAGCACTTACCAGTAACATGGAGCTGTGTTACAGGGTGGTAGTTGAAACGATCTCCCCCTCCAAAATTAACTCTGAAAAAATAAGGACCTGCATCTTGCTGCGTGACGTTGTCTATAACCAGGGAACAGTCGTTGTCTCCCAGATCTCCTGACAACCGGGTCCGATGGAGAGACGTTGTTGATTCATTCCTGGAATTATTGGAGTGTAAGGCTACATTTGTGTCGTTGTTCGTCTCACTGTTAAACCAGATTCCAATCGGTGGTTTATTGTTTAGATGCGACGGGTATCTGTAGAGACACGGAATCTGTGCACACAAACAATTCTGCGCTGTCACATCTAGTGGAGTGAATGAACTCCACTCTCCCGATATCACGGCTGAGGAGAGAAGAAACAATCGTTAGCAGTGAATCCCCTGTCAGTTCACTGGACTCATTATCCACACTTTTATCATGTGCTGTGGACCTGGTGTGTAAAGCGGAGAAGAGCGGCGTGGAGGTGTAGTGGTGGAGCCTCATTCCTCACCACCCACTCCCAGTGTGTCACTCCCTCCTCACCACCCACTCCCAGTGTATCACTCCCACAGTGCGTCACTCCCAGTGTCACTCCCTCCTGACCGCCCCTCCAGTATGCGACTCCATCCCAGTGTGTCACTCACTCACCACCCACTCCCAGTATGTCACTCCCTCCTCACCCGCCCTCCCAGTGTGTCACTCCCACAGTGTGTCACTCACACAGTGTGTCACTCCCTCCTCACCGCCCCCCCCACAGTGTGTCACTCCCTCCTCACTGCCCCCCCACAGCGTGTCACTCCCTCCCAGTGTGTCACTCACTCCACACCACCCACTCCCAGTGTGTCACGCCCTCCTCACCCCCCTCTCCCACAGTGCGTCACTCCCAGTGTGTCACTCCCTCCCACAATGTGTGTCATTCCCCCTTCACTGCCCCTCCCAGTTCGTCACTCCCTCCTCACCGCCCCTCCCAGTGTGTCACTCACTCCTCACCACCCACTTCCAGTGTCAGTCCCACAGTGTGTCACTCCCTCCCACAGTGCTTCACTCCCCCCTCACTGCCCCTCCCACAGTGTGTATCACTCCCCCCTCACTGCCCCTCCCAGTGTGTGTAACTCACTCCTCACCGCCCACTCCCAAAGTGCGTCACTCCCTCCTCACCGCCCCTCCCGGTGTGTCACTCCCTCCCAGTGCGTCACTCCCTCCTCACCCCCCTCTCAGTGTGTCACTCCCTCCCAGTTTGTCACTCACTCCTCACCACCCCTCCCACAGTGTGTCACTCCCTCCTCGCCACCCCTCACAGTGTGTCACTCCCTCCCATAGTGTGTCACTCCCTCCTCACCGCCCCCCCACAGCGTGTCACTCCCTCCCAGTGTGTCACTCACTCCACACCACCCACTCCCAGTGTGTCACGCCCTCCTCACCCCCCTCTCCCACAGTGCGTCACTCCCAGTGTGTCACTCCCTCCCACAATGTGTGTCATTCCCCCTTCACTGCCCCTCCCAGTTCGTCACTCCCTCCTCACCGCCCCTCCCAGTGTGTCACTCACTCCTCACCACCCACTTCCAGTGTCAGTCCCACAGTGTGTCACTCTCTCCCACAGTGCTTCACTCTCCCCTCATTGCCCCTCCCACAGTGTGTATCACTCCCCCCTCACTGCCCCTCCCAGTGTGTGTCACTCACTCCTCACCGCCCACTCCCAAAGTGCGTCACTCCCTCCTCACCGCCCCTCCCGGTGTGTCACTCCCTCCCAGTGCGTCACTCCCTCCTCACCCCCCTCTCAGTGTGTCACTCCCTCCCAGTTTGTCACTCACTCCTCACCACCCCTCCCACAGTGTGTCACTCCCTCCTCGCCACCCCTCACAGTGTGTCACTCCCTCCCATAGTGTGTCACTGCCTCCTCACCACCCCTCCCACAGTGTGTCACTCCCTCCCACAGTGCGTCACTCCCCTCTCATTGCGCCTCGCAGTGTGTCACTCCCCTCTCACTGCCCCTCCCATAGTGCGTCACTCCCTCCCTCAGTGCGTCGCTCCCAATGTGTCACTCCCCCTGACTCCCCTTCCCAGAGTGTGTCACTCCCTCCCTCAGTGCGTCACTCCCAATGTGTCACTCCCCCCTGACTCCCCTCCCACAGTGCGACACACACTCCCACAGTGCATCACTCCCTCCCATAGTGCGTCACTCCCTCCCACAGTGCGTCACTCCCAGTGTGTCACTCCTTCCTGACACCCCCTGCCCCTCCCACAGTGTGTCACTCCCTCCCACAGTGCGTCACTCCCTCCCATAGTGCGTCACTCCCTCCCACAGTGCGTCACTCCCAGTGTGTCACTCCCTCCTGACACCCCCTCCCACAGTGTGTCACTCCCTCCCACAGTGCGTCACTCCCACGGAATATGAGGTGCTGTTCCTCCAATTTCCGGTGTTGCTCCCTCTGGCCATGAAGGAGACCCAGGACAGAGGTTGGATACGGAATGGGAGAAGTAGTTGAAGTGCTGAGGTCGGTTGGTCAGGTTGGTTAACGCGGACTGAGCGGAGGTGTTCGGCGAAACGATCGCCAAGCCTCTGCTTGGTCTCACCGATATAGATCTGCTGACAAGGAACTAAGGATATTGGTTTAACATAGAAAGATAGAAAATAGGTGCAGGAGTAGGCCATTCGACCCTTCGAGCCTGCACCGCCATTCAATATGATCATGGCTGATCATCCAACTCAGTATCCTGTACCTGCCTTCTCTCCATACCCCCTGATCCCTTTAGCCGCAAGGGCCACATCTAACTCCCTCTTAAATATAGCCAATGAACTTGCCGCAACTACCTTCTGTGGCAGAGAATTCCAGAGATTGACCACTGTGTGAAATAATGTTTTTCTCATCTCGGTCCTAAAAGATTTCCCCCTTATCCTTAAACTGTGACCCCTTGTTCTAGACTTCCCCAACATCAGGAACAATCTTCCTGCATCTAGCCTGTCTAACCCCTTAAGAATGTTGTAAGTTTCTATAAGATTCCCCCTCAATCTTCTAAATTCTAGCGAGTACAAGCCGAGTCTATCCAGTCTTTCATCATATGAAAGTCCTGACATCCCAGGAAACAGTCTGGTGAACCTTCTCTGTACAAGAATGTCTTTCTTGCCTTAATCTGAAGATTGGCATGGAATCTGGAGTAAGGCAGTGGGACAGGCAGCATCTCTGGAGAGAAGGAATAGGTGACGTTTTGGTTCAAGAACCTTCTTCAGTCTGAAAGTCACGGGAGAGGGAAACAAGAGATATAGACGATGATGTAGAAACACAGAACAATGAATGAAAGATATGTAAAAAAGTAATGATGACAAAAAAACAAGCCATTGTTAGCTGTTTATTGAGTGAGAACGAGAAGCTGGTGCGACCTGTGTGGGGGAGGTATTGAGAGAGAGGGAATGCAGGGGTTACTTGAAGTGAGATAAATCAATATTCATACCGCTGGGGTGTAAGCTGCCCAAGCAAAATATGAGATGCTGTTCCTCCAATTTGCATTTAGCCTCACTCTGACAGTGGAGGAGGCCCTGGACAGAAAGGTCAGTGTGGGAATGGGAAGGGGAGTTAAAGTGTTTGGCAACCGGGAGATCAGGTAGGTCCAGGGGGACTGAGCGGAGATGTTCAGCGAAATGATCGTAGTGGCCCCAGCACCGACCCCTGCGGAACTCCGCTAGGCACTGGCAGACAACCAGTTAAAGCCTCCTCGCCGGTAAACACTTCTGAGTTGCTGCTGATGGTACCTTGGAGAAGGAAGAGGAGGAAGAACAATCGCCCGATCATTGTCCGATCCCAGATATCCCGTCAGTCCCCGATCTCCCGGTCTGGAAGAGAAAGTGATTGCAGTAAAACTCCAGTGACCAATATACATTAAACGACACGGATGCAATGCTGAGGCTGTTTCAGGCGCTGGTCAGGCCGCACTTGGAATATTGTGAGCAATTTATTTTCAGTCCTAAGTCTGATGAAGCATGTGCAGGCTCTGGATGGGTCCGGAGGAGGTTTACAAGAATGATCCCAGGAATGGGTGGTTTATATACGATGAGCGTTTGACGGCACTGGGCCTGTACTCGCTGAGTTTAGAAGAATGAGGGGGGACCTCAATGAAACTTACCGAATAATGAAAGGCTTGGATAGAGTGGTGTGGAGAGGATGTTTCCACTAGTGGGAGAGGTCACAGCCTCAGAATTAAAGGACATTCTTTTAGGAAGGAATGAGGAGGAATTTCTTTAGTCAGAGAGTGGTGAATCTGTGGAATTATTTGCCACAGATGGCTGTGGAGGCCAATTCAAGCTTTCAAGGTCAGTTTATTGTCACGTCTACCATTTAAGGTTAATTAAATTTCAATTATAAAAAAAGCAACAAGAGACATAACTACATAAAATTTAACATAACATCCACCACAGCGATCTCCCCACCATCCTCAATGTGACGGAAGGCAATACATTCCAAACTTCTTCTTCTTTTATTCTCCTGCGGTCGAGGTAATCAAACCTTCCGCAGTCTGGGGGATTGAAGCTCCCGCAGCCGGCGATCGAAGACCCTGCGTTGGGGCGATCGATGACTCCACGTCAGGGCGATCGAAGACCCTGCGTTGGGGTGATTGAAGACTCCTCGTTGGGGTGATCAAAGTTCCTGCGGTTTGGAGTTTCCCAAAGTCGGTCTCTAACCAGAGACCACAAGCTCCGTGATGGTAAGTCCTGCAGGCACCCGGGGTACAGCTCTCAAAGTCGGTCTCCAGCAAATGCCAACAACTCCTCGATGTTAGACCGCAGTGCGGACGGAGATATGATACGGAAGAAAATCACATCTCCGTCGAGGCAAGTGATTAGGAAAAGTTTCCCCCAACTCCCCACATAAAACATGTTATAAAAACACTAAAAACATACATTTAACACACAAACACAGAACAAACAAGGAAGGGGCAGACAGACTGTTGGCCAGGCAGCCATTCCTAGCGCCACCTGGTGGTTACGTCAGTGGATAATGTTAAGGCAGAGATTCCCACTGAGAGTAGGGAAGTTCAAACAAGAGGACATGACTTCAGAATTAAGGGACAGAAGTTTAGGGGTAAAATGAAGGGGAAATTCTTTACTCAGAGAGTGGTAGCTGTGTGGAATGAGCTTCCAGTGGAAGTGGAAGTGGTGGGGGCAGGTTCGATTTTATCATTTAAAAATAAATTGGATAGGTATATGGATGGGAAATGAATGGAGGGTTATGGTCTGAGTGCAGGTAGATGGGACTGGGGGGAAATAATTGTTCGGCACGGACTTGTAGGGCCGAGATGGCCTGTTTCTGTGCTGTAATTGTTATATGGTTATATAGAAAGATTATGAATTAGTGCGGGTGTCAGGGATTATGGGGAGAAGGCAGGAGAATGGGGTTAAGAGAGAATGATAGATCAGCCATGATTGAATTGTGGAGTAGATTTGATGGGCCAAATGGCCTAATTCTACTCCTATCACATGACCTTTTGACCAATCTAGTTGCCTTATTTTGCTTTTTAAAAGCTTCCCAATCGTTAGACTTCCCGCTAATCACTGCCAAGTAAGATGACGGGGCACAGTGGCGCAGCGGTAGAGTTGCTGCCTCACAGCGCCAGGGACCCGCGTTCGATCCTGACTACGGGTGCTGTCTGTACGGATTTTTTACGTTCTCCCTGTGATCTGCGTGGATTTTCTCCAGGATCTCCAGTTCCTTCCACGCTCCAAAGACGTACGGGTTTGTAGGTTAATTAGGCTTCGGTAAAAACAAAATATTTGTCCGAAGTGTGTGTAGGACAGCATTGATCGAATGTCAGTGCGGCCGAAGGACCTGTTTCCACGCTATGTCACTAAACTAAACACAGAACTAGTGTGTGAACGGTGATCGCTGGTCGGCACGGACCCGGTGGGATGATGGACCTGTTTCCGCGCTGTATCTCTAAACTAAACATAAAACTAGTTTGTGAACGGTTATCGCTGGTCGGCACGGACTCGATGGGATAATGGAACTGTTTCCGCACTGTATCTCTAAACCAAAGACAAAACTAATGTGTGAACGGGTGATCGATTGTAGGCACGGACTCGATGGGCCGAAGGGTCTGGTTCCGCGCTGTATCTCTAAACTGTAAAACTAAACTAAACTGACATCACGGCTACTGTTCTGCCATGTGGTTACGTCCCACAAGTGCCTGGTTCATGAATTAGGGAAGGTATCTGAGGAACAGCCTAGGGTTCTAAGCTGATGATTACTAATGTTGAAGTAAGAGGCTATTCATACAGAGGTTGATGAGGGATTGTGTGGATATATGGAACAAGCTGCCGGTGGAAGTAGTTGAGGCAAGTACAATAACAACATTTAGTTTAGTATTGTTCAGTGACGAGATACAGTGCGAAAACAGGCCCTTCGGCCCAACGGGTCCGTGCTGACCAACGATCACCCATTTACACACTAGGTCTTTGTTTAGTTTGGCGATACAGAGTGGAAACAGGCCCACCGAGTTCGCATTGACTATATCGATCACCCGTGCACACACTAGTTCTATGTTTAATTTAGAGATCCAGCATGGAAACAGGCCCTTCGGCCCAACGAAACAACGCTAACTATCAATCACCCCGCTCATTAACACTGCCCAACACACGCTTGGGATTATTTAAAATGACACCATGCCAATTAACCAACAAACCAGGAATGTGGGTGGAACCTGGATATCCCGGAGAAAGCCCACGCCAGTCACGGGGAGAACGTACAAACTCCGTACAGACAGCACCCGTAGTCAGGATCGAACCCGGGACACTGGTGCTGTGAGGCAGCAACTCTTCGCTGCACCACCATGCTGCACTTTAAAAGACACTTGCGCAGGTAGGTGTAGAGGAAAGGTTCAGTGGGATACGGGCCAAACGCAGGAAAATGGGACTAGTTTGGATGGGGGTTCTTGGTCAGTATGGGTGAGATGGGCCGAAAGGCCTGTTTTCCTGCTCTATGACTCGATGAGGTTGCGGAAGTTCCTCCCCCACCACCTCACCAGACAATATTGCGAAGAGTATTAGGCCCCATATCTGAGGAAGGATGTGCTGGCGTTGGAGAGGGTCCAGAGGAGGTTTACGAGAACGATTCCAGAGAATGAGTGTATTAACTAACGTACGATGAGCATTTGTCGGCGCTGGGCCTGTACTCGCTGGGGTTTAGAAGGATGGGGGAAAACCTCATTGAAACGTACAGAATAGTGAAAGGACTGGATAGAGTGGATGTGGAGAGGATGTTTCCACTAGTTGGAGAGGTCATGACCTCTGAATTATAGGACGTTCTTTTAGGAAAGCGGTGAGTAGGAATCTCTTTAGCCAGAGGGTGGTGAATCTGTGGAATTCGTTGCCAGAGACGGCTGTGGAGGCCAAGTCAATGTGTTTTCAAGGCGGAGCTTGTCAGATTCTTGATTAGTACAGGGGTCGGTGGTTATGGGGAGAAGGCAGGAGTATGGGGTCGAGAGGGAAAGATAGCTCAACCATGATTGAATAGCAGAGTGGACTTGATGGGCCGAATGGTCAACGTCTGCTACTGTATCTTACAAACGTATGAAATGCTGCATGACTCGCTGAGTTCCCTCAGCAGGTGGAATGTCGCTACAGATTCCAGCATCTGCATATTTTGTGTCTCAGTGGGAGAAAGTATAGTTTGCAAATTTCAGGTTATATGGAAATTTGTGATGTTGTGGTTGGCAAGGAAGGTGGCGTAAGGTTGCAGCAGGATAAAGGTCATGGCGGTATCAATATGCAGGTAGACTGGGAAATTCAAGTTGGTACTGGATACCAAGAGAAATAATTTGTAGAGTGCCTTTGAGATGGCTTCTAAGAGCAGCTTGTAATCGAACATACTGGGCAATTTGGTTTGGCATTGGTACAGTGGCTTGCAAAAGTATTCATACCCCTTGAACGTCTCCACATTTTGTCACGTTACAACCACCAACGTAAATGTATTTTATTGGGATTTTATGTGATAGACCAACACAAAGTGGCGCATAATTGTGAAGTGGAAGGAAAATGATACATGGTTTTCAAATTTTTTTACAAATAAAAAACTGAAAAGTGTGGCGTGCAAAAGTATTCAGCCCCCTTTACTCCGATACCCCTAAATAAAATCCAGTGCAACCAATTGCCTTCAGAAGTCACATAATTCGTAAATAGATTCCACTTGTGTGTAATCTAATCTCAGTACAAATACAACTGTTCTGTGAAGGCCTCAGAGGTTTGTTAGAGAACATTAGTGTACTAACAGCATCACGAAGCCCAAGGAACACACCAGACAGGTCAGGGATAAAGTTGTGGAGACGTTTAAAGCAGGGTTAGGTTATAAAAATATATCCCAAGCTTTGAACATCTCACGGAGCACTGTTCAATCCATCATCCGAAAATGGAAAGAGTATGCCACAACTGCAAACCTACCAAGACATGTCCGTCCACCTAAACTGACAGACCGGGCAAGGAGAGCATTGATCAGAGAAGCAGCCAAGGTAACTCTGGAGGAGCTGCAGAGATCCACAGCTCAGGTGGGAGAATCTGTCCACAGGACAACTATTAGTCGTGCACTCCACAAATCGGGCCTTTATGGAAGAGTGGCAAGAAGAAGGCCATTGTTGAAAAAAAAAGCCATAAGAAGTCCCGTTTGCAGTTTGCCACAAGCCATGTGGGGGACACAGCAAACATGAGGAGGAAGGTGCTCTGGTCAGATGAGACCAACATTGAAGTTTTTGGCCTAAATGCAAAACGCTATGTGTGGCGGAAAACTAACACTGCACACCACCCTGAACACACCATCCCGACTGTGAAACATGGTGGTGGCAGCATCATGCTGTGGGGATGCTTTTCTTCAGCAGGACAGGGAAGCTGGTCAGAGTTGATGGGGAGATGGATGGAGCCAAATACTGGGCAATCTTGGAAGAAAACCTGTTAGACTCTGCAAAAGACTTGAGACTGGAGCGGAGGTTCACCTTCCAGCAGGACAACGACCAAAAACATACAGCCAGAGCTACAATGGAATGGTTTAGATCAAAGCATATTCATGTGTGAGAATGGCCCAGTCAAAGTCCAGACCTAAATCCAATTGAGAATCTCTGGCAAGACTTCAAAATTGCTGTTCACAGACGCTCTCCTTCCAATCTGACTGACCTTAAGCTATTTTGCAAAGAAGAATGGGTAAAAATGTCAGTCTCTAGATGTGCAAAACTGGTAGAGAAATACCACAAAAGTCTTGCAGCTGTAATTGCAGCGAAAGGTGGTTCTACAAAGTATTGAATCAGGGGGGCTGAATACTTTTGCACGCCACACTTTTCAGTTTTTTATTTGTAAAATATTTGAAAACCATGTATCATTTTCCTTCCACTTCACAATTATGCACCACTTTGTGTTGGTCTATCACATAAAATCCCAATAAAATACATTTACGTTTGTGGTTGTAACGTGACACAATGTGGAAAAGTTCAAGGGGTATGAATACTTTTGCAAGCCACTGTATATGGGGGGCATAGTGGCGCAGCGGTAGAGTTGCTGCCTCACAGCGCCAGTCCCCGGGTTCGATCCTGACTGTAGGTGCTATCTTTACAGAGTTTGTATGTTCTCCCCATGCTCCGGTTTCCTCCAACACTCCAATGATCTTACAGGTTTGTAGGTTAATTAGCTTGTATAAATTAGCAAATTGTCCCTTGTGTGTGTAGGATGGTGTTAGTGTGCGGAGATCGCTGGTCAGCGCAGACTCGGTGGGCTGAAGGGCCTGTTTCCACTCTGTATATCGAAAAATAAAAGTATTGTATAACAAACCAGATTTAATTAGGGTGGTTATGGTAAAAGAATCGTTTGGAGGTAGTGACCATAAAATGATAAAATGCTGAGGCTTTATAACATGCTGGTCAGACCGCACATGGAGTATTGGGAGCAGTTTAGGGCCCTATATATGAGGAGTTAGGTACTGGCATTGGAGAGGATCCAGGGGAGGTTTATGAGAATGGTGGCTTCAACATATGATGAGCATTTGTCATCATTGGGCCTGTACGCGCTGGAGTTTAGAAGGATGAAGGGGAACCTCATTGAAACTCACCGAACAGTGAAAGGCTTGGATAGCGTGGATGTAGAGATAATGTTTTCACTAGTGGGAGTGTAAGGACTAGAGGTCACAGCTTCAGAATTAAAGGACATTCCTTTACAAAGGAGACGAGGAGGAATTTCCTTAATCAGAGGGTGGTGAATCTGTGGAATTATTTGCCACAGACGGCTGTGAACGACAAGTCAATGGATATTTTTAAGGCAGAGATAGATAGATTATTGAATAGTGCGGGTGTCAGGGGTTACAGGGAGAAGGCAGGAGAATGGGGTTAGGAGGGAGTGATAGATCAGCTGTGATTGAATGGCGGAGTAGACTTGATGGGGGAATGGCCTTATTCTTCTTCTATCACGTATGGCCTTAAATATCATCAACAACATAATTGAAGCTGTGGTCAATAAGGCACACTGATGTCGCGTCTTGCTCAAAAGATGAAGGAAGTTTGTCATTTCTCCAGTGACTCACACCAACATCTGCACATGAATTGTGAAAGAACACTGTTAGTTTGCTTCACACCATGGTTTGGCAACAGCTCTGCTCAAGACCACAAGAAATTGCTGAGAGCTTAGTTTAGTTTAGAGATTCAGCACGGTAACAGGCCCTTCGGCCCACCGAGACCGTGCCATGCTAGTGTGCGGGGGCCAGCGATCCCCGCACACTAGCACTATCCGACACACACTCGGGCCAATTAATAATCTTGCCACGCCAATTCACCTACAAACCTGAACGTCTTTGGAATGTGGGAGGAAAGTTCAGTAAACCCAAGCTGGTCAAGAGTCCAGATTGAAGAATGCTTTATTGTTACATGTCCCAGACAGTACAATTACATTCTTTAGCAGGTCAACAGAATATGTAAACGGGCCAAGTACACAAAACGCTGGAGAAACTCAGCTGGTGCAGCAGCATCTATGGAGCGAAGGAAATGGGCATCGTTTCGGGCCGAAACCCTTCTTCAGACAGGCAAACTCTGTAGGGATAAGCACCTGACATCAGGATCGAACCTGGGTCTCTGGCACTGTGAGGCAACACTACCACTGCACCACTGTGCCGCCCCTATCGTGGATATCGCCCAGTCCATCACACAAAGCAGTCTCTACATTCCATCCCCTGAAGGGCCTGTTAGAAAGCATTTTATCAGCTTGTTTTTGGAACAGCTCCAAACACACAACCTTGCTTCGGCCCATCTATTGGTATGGTTGGAAATTGCCATGTGTACCAGAATTGAGTGTTTGCATGCAACCCAGGCAAGTCGTACTATATAAGGTCGTGATGATAGGAGCAGAATTAGCCATTCGGCCCATCAAGGCTACTCCGCCATTCAATAATGGCCGGTCTATCTCTCCCTCCTAACCCCATTCACTTGCTTCTCCCCATAACCCCTGACACCCGTACTAATCAAGAATCTATATATCTGTCTTAAATACATCCACTGAACTTGCCTCCACATCTTCTGTGGCAAAGAATTCCACAGATTCATCACCTTCTGACTAAAGATATTCCTCCTCATCTCCTTCCTAAAAGAACATCCCTTAATTCTGAGGCTATAACCTCTGGTCCGATACTCTCCCACAAGTGGAAACATCCTCTCCACGTCCAATCTATCCAAACCATCCACTATTCTGTACGTTTCAAAGAGGTTCCCCCCTCATTATTCTAAACTCCATCGAGTACAGGCCCAGTGCCGTCAAACGCTCACCATAATATTTTCCCACTGAGAGTAGGGAAGATTCAAACAAGGGGACATGACTTGAGAATTAAGGGACATAAGTTTAGGGGTAACATGAGAGGGAACTTCTTTACTCAGAGAGTGGTGGCTGTGTGGAATGAGCTTCCAGTGAAGGTGGTGGAGGCATGTTCGTTTTTATCATTTAAAAATAAATTGGATAGTTATATGGACGGGAAAGGAATGGAGGGTTATGGTCTGAGCGCAGGTATATGGGAATAGGGGAGAATACGTGTTCGGCACGGACTAGAAGGGTCGAGATGGCCTGTTCCCGTGCTGTAATTGTTATATGGTTATATGGTTATATGTTAATCAACTAATTCCCGTGATCATTCATGTAAACCTCTCGACCCTCTCCAGAGCCAGATACAGTGCTCAAAACCTGAGTACAATTAACTCACAATATTGAGTACAATTAAGAGTCAAGGGAGAGGGAGACACAGAGACACCTTTCTGACCTTTCTGTCCTGGGCCTCCTCCACTGTCAGAGTGAGGCCCAACACAAACTGGAGAAACAGCACCTCATAATTCACTTGGGCAGTTTACACCCCAGCATTATGAATAACATAACATAAGCAAGTAACCCTTGCTCACCCTCTCTCTCAATCCCTTCCCTTTCCTATTCTAGGACCAGTCTGTCTGTCCTCCAGATTAAATCTTATCTCTGTTTGTTTCTTTGTCACCCTCTCCCCGCGAACAATAATCTATCTACATGTTCTTCGAACTTCATAACCTTTGTCTCGTGTTCACACCTTTAACTTAATTAGCTTCGTGTCTCTCTCTCCCCTCACTCTCAATCTGAAGGAGGGTCACGACCCGAAACGTTACCCATTCCTTCTCACCGATTTGCAGATTTGGGAACAGTTTCTTCCCAGTTATTATCAGGTAACTGAATCATCCTACATCAACCAGAGAGCAGTGCTGAACTACTAACTACCTCTTTGATAGAAACATAGAAAATTGGTGCAGGAGTAGGCCATTCAGCCCTTTGAGCCTGCACCGTCATTCAATATGTTCATGGTTGATCATCCAACTCAGTATCCTGTACCTACCTTCTCTCCATACCCCCTGATCCCTTTAGCCATAAGTGCCACATCTCACTCCCTCTTAAATATAGCCAACGAACTGGCCTCAACTACCTTCTGTGGCAGAGAATTCCACAGATTCACCACTCTCTGTGTGAAAAATGTTTTTCTCATCTCAATCCTAAAAGATTTCCCCCTTGTCCTTAAACTGTGACCCTTGTTCTGGAATTCCCCAACATCGGGAACAATCTTCCGGCATCTAGCCTGTCCAACCCCTTAAGAATTTTGTAAGTTTCTATAAGACCCCCCCTCAATCTTCTAAATTCTAGCGAGTACAAGCCGAGTCTATCCAGTCTTTCTTCATATGAAAGTCCTGACATCCCAGGAATCAGTCTGGTGAACCTTCTCTGGACTCCCTCTATGGCAAGAATGTATTTCCTCAGATTAGGAGACCAAAACTGTACGCAATACTCCAGGTGTATTCTCACCAAGTCCCTGTCCAACTGCAGTAGAACCTCCCTGCTCCTATACTCAAATCCTTTTTCTATGAATGCTAACATACCATTCGCTTTCTTCACTGCCTGCTGCACCTGCATGTCTACTTTTAATGACTGGTGTACCATGACACCCAAGTCTCGTTGCTTTTCCTAATCGGGTTGATGACCCGAAGACTATCCTTGATCAGTCTTTGCTGGTTTTACCTTACAATAAACGTTATTCCCTTATCATGTATCTGTACACTGTAAATGGAACAGTGGTAATCATGTATAGGAAGCAACTGCAGATGCTAGATTAAACCGTAGATAGACACAAAATGCTGGTGTAACTCAGTGGGACAGGCAGCATCTCTGAATAGAAGGAATGGGTGACATTTCGGGTCGAGTCCCTTCTTTTATCCACAGATGCTGCCTGTCCCGTTGAGTTACTCCAGCATTTTGTGTCTATCTTCGATTATAATCATGGGTTGTCTTTGCGTTGACTGGTTAGCATGCAACAAAACCTTTTCGCTGTATCTCGGTACACACGACAATAAACATAGATAACATAGAATAATAGAAAATAGGTGCAGGAGGAGGCCATTCGGCCCTTCCAGCCAGCACCGCTATTCAATATGATCATTGCTGATCATCCACAATCAGTACCCCGTCCCTGCCTTCTTCCCCCATATCCCGTAAGAGCTAAATCTAACTATCTCTTAACAAAATCCAGTGAACTGGCCTCCACTGCCTTCTGTGGTAGATAATTTCACAGATTCACAACTCTCTGGGTGAAAAAGTGTTTCCTTGTCTCGGTCCTAAATGGCCTACCGCTGATAATTAAACTGTGACCCCTGGTTCTGGACTTCCCCAACATCGGGAACATTTTTCCTGCATCTAGCCTGTCCAATCCTTTAAGAATGTTTTATGTTTCTATAATATATCCTCTCATCCTTCTAAATTCCAGTAAATACAAGCTCAGTCGACCCATTCTTTTATCATATGTCAGTCCCGCCATCCCGGGAATTAACCTGGTGAAAATGTTTAACGAAGAACAGCAGATGCTGGTTTTAATTGAAGGTAGACACAAAATCCTGGAATAACTCAATGGGACAGGCAGTATCTCTGGAGAGAAGGCATGGGTGACGTTTCGGATTTTGAATAAGGGTTTCGGCCCGAAACGTTGACTATTTCCTTCGCTCCATAGATGCTGCTGCACCCGCTGAGTTTCTCCAGCATTTTTTGTGTACTTTCGGATTCGCGACCCTTTTTCAGACCTGATGAACCTATCCAGCACTCCCTCAATAGCAAGTATACTAAATTGAACTCTCCAGAGATGCTGCCTGTCCGGCTGAGTTACTCCAGCATGTTGTGTTTTTTTTGGTGTAATCCAGCATCTGCAGTTACCTTAATACACAAAGTATTTCAGTGATTCGACTCTGTACAAATTCACAACTCAGCTAAACAGGTTGTTGTTTGTGGGAACAAGTGACAGACACAGAATTACGTACCTGGGTTGTGTCCACTGCTCGTGTCTGGAATATCGACTGTCAAACTCTTGTTCTCAGTGGCCGTCACTTTGTGGAGAACACGAATGTGTAGAGAGGAAAATTTACATCAGGAAACTGAAGTAAAATAAGGAAGTATTCCTTTATCAGCAAATAGTTAACCCCTTTCATCCCTGATGGGCATGACTTTGATTTAATGGAGGGAGTGGTGTAATGTAGGAAAAGTCCCTCACTATCTCTGCAATCCTACTCTGGCTCTGACCCTATCCCTGGTCTCTGTAACCCCCTCCCCACCGGCCGCTACTCCCCTCCCTGTCAAATTGGAGGTATTTAATCTAGTGGGTGTGACAGTCTCCTGTTCCACATCGCCATGGTTAGGGTGCTCATTTGCACAAGACTGCACCGATTCAAGAATTGTGTAGGAAACAACTGCAGATACTGTTTTAAATCGAAGATAGATACAACATGCTGGAGTAACTCAGCGGGGCAGGCAGCATCTCTGGAGAGAAGGAATGGGTGACGTTTCGGGTCTGAAGAAGGGTCTCGACCTGAAACATCACTCATTCCTTCTCTCCAGAGATGCTGCCTGACCAGCTGAGTTACTGATTCAAGAATGTTTGGATTTGTGCAAGGCAAGTTTGCCCAAATAACTCCGCAAAGTTTTATAATGGATTAGCAGAGAGTGAAAACCTAGAACAGAGAATAGCACAGCACGGGAACAGGCCCTTCGGCCCACAATGTCTGTGCCGAACATGATGCCAAATTAATCTCCTGTGTCTGCACATAATCTGGAACTCTGCATTCCCTGCATGTCCATGTGCCTATCTAAAGGCCACCAAAATACCACCATCATCGCTGCCTCCACCATCTCCCCTAGGCACCATCACTCTCTGGGTAAAAAACCATCCCCACACATTTTAGATCTTATTAAGTTTAGACATACAGCGCGGAAACAGACCCTTCTGCCCACAGAGTCCGCGCCGACCATCGATACCCCGCTCACACATTGGTTCTATGTATAGTTTAGAGATACAGCGCGGAAACAGGCCATTCGGCCCACCGAGTCCGCACCGACCTGCGATCCCCGCACACTAACACCATCCGACACACTAGGGACAATTTTACATTTAAACCAAGCCTATTATCCTACAAACATGTACGTCTTTGGAGTGTGGGAGGAAACCGAAGATCATGGAGAAAACCCACTCAGAGAACGTGAAAACTCCGTGCGGACAGCACTTGTAGTCGGGATCGAACATGTGTCTCTGGAGCTGTGAGGCAGCAACTCTACCACTGCCCCACTGTGCCACCCACTTCAGCTTTCCCCCTCTGATCTTAATTTACCCCCGTAGGTTATTCCTAGTGTATGAGTAAGACTCGTGGGAAACAGTGAAGTGGCAGAAACTTGAGCGGCCCAACGCCCTCTTGATATATGAGGAAGTAGACAGAAGCTGTGACAGGAAATTTAGTGCTAAAAATGTAAATGTTCTTTCACAGAATGAAGGGAAATGTATCGCAGAGTTCCCCAAAGCTGAGGGTGCATAACACTCATAACAGATGCTGGCTGAAACCAAAGATAGACACAAAAATGTGGAGTCACTCAATGGGTCAGTTTAATTTAGTTTAGAGATACAGTGCAGATACAGCGCGGAAACAGGCCCTTCAGCCCACCGTGTCCGCGCTGACCAGCAAATATTCCCTGCATTAGTGCGGCAGCGTGGTAGCGTAGCGATTGAACTACTGCCTTGGAGTGCGAGATTACCAGGTTCGATCTTGGCTACGGGTGCTGTCTGTACGGAGTTTGCACGTTCTCCCGGAGAAATGGCAGACGGAGTTTAATCCGAGCAAGAGTGCAGTGTTGCACTTTGAGAGGTTGAAGGCACAAGGATAGGGGGTAGTTCCATGGCAAGTCCAATAACAGCATTGTTTGTTTTTATCGCGGAAACCGGCCCTTCGGCCCACCCAATCCTGACTGACCATAGATCACCCGTTCACACACTAGTTCTAGGTTTAGTTTAGAGATACAGTGTGGAAAGAAGCCCTGTGGCCCACCGTGTCCACGCCGACTAGCGATCCTCGCACTATCCCACACACGCTGGGGACAATTTACATGTATACCAAGCCAATTAACCTACACACCCGTACGTTTTGGGAGTGTGGGAGGAAACTGAAGATCTTGTGGAAAACACATGCAGGTCACTGGGTGAACGTACAAACTCTGCACAGACAAACACTCGTAGTCGCGATCGAACCAGGGTGACTGGAAGGCGGTAGCTCTACTGCTGCGCCAACGACTATGGGTGCTGTCTGGGACCTGTTTCCACACTGTATCTCGAACCAAACTTAGAACGAGTATGTGAACGGGTGATTGCTGGTCGGCACAGACGCTATGGGCTGAAGGGACTGTTTTCACGCTGTATCTCTGAACTAAACTACAACTAAACTACCCGGGACACATCCCACTTTGTCTTTTTCTCTGTCTTCATTCTGGTCTTCTCCCAGTCTGTCCATCGGGTTAGAATGCCTGGGTTTCTGACAGGGGTACTGAGGAGAAACATCTGTGCTGTGGGAGGGATAGTGAGGAGGGAGCGCTGCGGGAGGAGGGAGCCGCTGCAGGGGGAGCGGTGAGGAGAGCAAGCTGCCGGAGGAGCGGTGAGAAGGGAGTGCTCTGTTGTGGAACGGATGATGATGAAAGAAGCACTGTTCTGTGAGAGGAACTGTTCACCCCTTACCCTCAGACACCCCCTGTCTTTCAGTCTCCCTCACTTCCCCACAAATCCTCTTCCCTCACAACTCAGACCCTCTTCCCCTCGGTTCCTCACAACAGTCGCTCCTCCCAGGGTCTCACCCCAAATCGTTGCCTATCCATGCCCTCCATAGATGCTGCCTGACCCGCTGAGTTACTCCAGCATTTTGTTTTTTATTTGTAATCCATCACAGTGGCGCAATGGTAGAGTTGCTCCCTTACAGTGAATGCAGCGCCGGAGACCCAGGTTCGATCCCGGCTACGGGTGCCATCTGTACAGAGTGTGTACAATCTCCCCGTGACCTGGATGATCAGCCATGATTATATTGGATGGCGATGCAGGCTCGAAGGGCCGAATGGCCTACTCCTGCACCTAATTTATATGTTTCTATGTTTCTATGACCTGCGTGGATTTTCTCCGAGATCTTCGGTTTCCTCCCACACTCCAAAGACATGCAGGTTTGCAGGTTAATTGGCTCGGTAAATGTGAAAATTGTCCCCAGTGAGTGCAGGATAATGTTAATGTGCAGAGATCGCTGGTCGGCGCAGACTCGGTGGGCCGAAGGGTGTTTCCGCGCTGTATCTCGAAACTAAAAAAAATCAACATTTCTTTCAACCCTAGAAAAAAAAATCTCTATATTCTGAGTGAAGAAATACCTCATTTTAAAATTAATATTAAAATTTTGGAAAGGCCCTACAACCCCCACAATTAAAATGTGGATTACGGAAATGTCGGAGACCCTATACTTAGAAAGAATTAGACTTGTCTTAATGGACAAACAAGATATTTTCCATAACATTTGGGCTCCATTCATTAACTATCTGAAGGGATAGATTGGCACAGCACGAGGACCCAGCTGAAACTTGAACTCAGGAACAGATGAAAAGCTATACTTTATAACCTACGAACCTATCTCCATTGATGTATTACAGGTAACCCATTCCACCTCCCTTGTTTTTCTGTTGTGTTTTTTTTTTTTTTTGCTTTCTTTTTTATTTGTAACTTTCTACCCTCTCTTTTTCTCGCTTTCTATAAAAAAATAAAAATACTAGAAGCAGAAGTAATTGATAATGGAAAATTTTAATAATGTATGACTGATGTATATGAAAAGTTTTTTTTTACTATAATATGTAACTACATTTTATAATATGTCTACTTCTAATAAATAAATAAAAAAATAAAAAAAATAAATACCTAATTTCTATTCTGAAGAAGTTACCTGTTAATTTTAAGTTGTGACTCAATATCCTGGAATTGTCCTATATTAAATATATAAATGATATTTTAAAATCAGTTTTAGACTTAATATCTGATGCTTATAGATTATGCACCAAAGTGTATCAGGTACAATATTTGTTTTTCCAGGATGCTGCCCATTTCAAAGACATTGCTGACTATTTTGCTGACCTCCCCTCCCCTCCCATCTCCTCTCCTTCCCTATCATCCCCTCCTCTCCTCTCCTCTCCTCCCCTATCATCCCTTCCCTATCATGTCCTCCCCTCTACTCCACTCTCCTCTCCTCTCCTCTCCACTCCTCCCCCCTCCATTCCTCCTCCTCCTCCTGTCCTCTCCTCCTCTTTCCTATCATCCCCCTCCTCCTCCTCCTCCTCCTCTTCCTCCTCCTCCTCCTCCTCCTCCTCCTCCTCCTCCTCCTCCTCCTCCTCCTCCTCCTCCTCCTCCTCCTCCTCCTCCTCCTCCTCCTCCTCCTCCTCCTCCTCCTCCTCCTCCTCCTCCTCTCCTCCTCTCCTCTCCTCCCCTTTCCTATCACCCCCCCCCCCACTCCTCCCCCTCTCCTCTCCTCTGCTCTCCACGTACCAGACTAAAGCAGCCACTGAGTTCTGGAGCCGATACGGAGATCGCTCGCCGCTGGAACAACATCATTGCGCGGTCGCTTTTCAGATCCTGGCCGAGGAGGAGTGCGATATATTCGCCGGAGCGGCCGAGCGAGAGGCTGAGATCCACAAGGTGATGGGGAGAGAGGCAGAGAGAGGGGAGGAGTGGAGAGGAGAGGAGAGGGAGGGGAGGAGAGGAGAGGAGAGGAGTGGCGAAGGGAGAAGGGAGAAGGGATCACCTACAAAATCCTGGTCCTCACCTACAAAGCCCTCCACCAACTCCCCCCCCCCCAATATCTCACTGACCTCCTCTCCCCCTACCAACCCTCACGGTCCCTCAGATCCACATCGGCCGGTCTCCTCTCCATCCACAAGTCCAACCTCCGCAGTTTTGGGGACAGAGCCTTCTCCAGGGCAGCTCCCGGGCTCTGGAACTACCTCCCCCAACTTATCCGCAACTCCGTGCCCCTCACCATCTTCCAGTCCCGCCTCAAGACCCATCTCTTCACCTCTGTCTATCCTTAGCCCCACGTCCCCCTCCCTTTTCATCTGTGCAGGAATTGCCTCATATTGTGTTTTGAATTGATTCTGTCTTTAATTTATAATTTGTGTACTGGTCATGTCTCTACTATTTATTTCATTCCCCTTACATGTTTTTCCTCTACTTGCTAAATTTTTGTAAGTTGTCCTTGAGACTCTTGAAAGGCGCCCATAAATAAAATGTATTATTATTATTATTATTATTATTATTATTATTATTATTATTATTATTAAGGGAGGAGAGGAGAGGGGATGAGGGGGAGGGGGTAATGTGGGGAGGAGAGGGGGTGAGGGGGAGGGTGTAATGGGGGGAGGAGAGGGAGCAGGTGAGGTGAGGGATAGAAGAGGGGAGGGGGAGATGTGGAAGGGAGGGGTGAGAGAGGAGGAAGATAGGCTTAAGGGAGAGGAGAGGGGGTAGAAGAGAGAAGGGAGAAAATGAGTGGTGAGAGTTGGAGAGTCTAGGCCAGAGGTCACAGCCTCAGAATTAAAGGACGTTCCCTCAGGAAGGAGATGAGGAGGAATTTCTTTAGCCAGAGGGTAGTGAATCTGTGGGATTCGTTGCCACAGACGGCGGTGGAGGCCGATTCACTGGATGTTTTCAAGAGAGAGTTAGATTTAGAGAAGAGACAACAGGTGCAAGAGTGGGCCATTAGCCCTTCATGTCCTTAGCTCTCCTCCCCTCTCCTCCCCTCCCCTCCCCTCTCCCCCCCCCTCTCCTCCCCGCTCCTCCCATCTCCTCCCCTCTCCTCCCCTATCCTCCCCTCAACTTGAGCACGTTCTAATTAAATGCTGTGACATTTCGAACGAGATACGGCCTCTGATCCGTGGGTCGACTGTCTCCTGCAAGAGTATTTCATACAGGTAGGAAGAGAGGGAGTGAGTGAGAGGGAGGGAGAGATAGAGGGGGAGAGAGGGAGGGAGAGAGAGAGAGAGATAGTGGTTGAGAGAGGGAGGGAGAAAGGAAGAGAGGGAGGGAGGGAGGGAGGGAGGGAGGGAGGGAGGGAGGGAGGGAGGGAGGGAGGGAGGGAGGGAGGGAGGGAGGGAGGGAGGGAGAGGTAGTGAGGGATGGAGAGATGGAGAGAGGGAGAGAGAGAGAGAGGATGAGGGAGGGGAAAGAGGGAGTGAGAGAGGGAGGGGAAGGGAGGGGAAGGGAGGGAGAGAGAGAGAGGGGAGGGAGGTTGGATTGTGCTACACGAGATGAATACCAGCAACGGGGTGAGGAGAGGAACTGATTGGAGCCGTTACCCGAGACCCCTGTGATCCAAATCTCCATCTGAGCCACCACACCACCCCCAAGACAACACACGGTGGCGCAGTGGGTAGAGCTGCTACCTCACGGCGCAAGAGACCCGGGTTCCATCCCGACCACGGGTGCTGTCTGTCCGGAGTTTACACGTTCTCTCCCCGTGACCTGCGTGGGTTTTCTCAGGGTGTTCCTGTTTCCTCCCACACTCCAAAGACGTACGTGCGGATTTGTAGTTTAATTGGCTTCGGTAAAGTTGTAAATTGTCCCCCAGTGTATGTTGTGTGTGCAGGATAGTGTTAGTGTGCGGTGATCGCTGATCGGCGGGCCGAAGGGCTTGTTTCAGCGCTGTACCTCTAAAGTAAACTAAATTGAACAAGCACATTCGCGCACGCACGCACACGCACACGCGCACGCGCACACGCACACGCACACGCACACGCACACGCACACGCACACACGCACACACGCACACACGCACACACACACACACACACACACACACACACACACACACACACACACACACACACACACACACACACACACATACACACACACACACGGGCAGAAGGCCGGAACGAGGTACTGATTGTGGATGATCAGCCATGATCACATTGAATGGCGGTGCTGGCTCGAAGGGCCAAATGGCCTACTCCTTCATCTATTGTCTATTGTCTAACACGGTGTCCAGAACTGAACACAATACTCTAAATGCGGCCTCACCAACGTCTTGTACAACTGCAACGTGACTTCCCAACTTCTGTACCCAATACTTTGTGCCTTCTCAGATATACCAAATGGAGATACTGTCTTAGATACATAGAAAATAGGTGCAGGAGTAGACCATTCGGCCCTTGAATCCAGCACCAGGAATTAACCTGGTGAACCTACGCTGCACTCCCATAACAGCAAGAATGTCCTTCCTCAAATTTGGAGACCGAAGCCGCACACAATACAACCTCCTTGCTCCTGTACTCAAATCCTCCCGCTATGAAAGCCAACATGCCATTTGTTTTCTTCACTGCCTGCTGTACCTACATGCTTATTTTCAGTGACTGGTGTACAAGGACACCAAGGTCTCGTTGCACCTCCCCTTGTCCTAATCTGACACCATTCAGATAATAATCTGCCTTCTTGTTCTTGCCACCAAAGTGGATAACCTCACATTTACTGAATCTACCGTACATTAAACTGTGACATTAAACTGTATCTGCCATACATCTGCCCACTCACCCAACCTGTCCAAGTCACCCTGCATCGTCATAGCATTCCTCCTCGCAGCTCACACTGCCACCCAGCTTTGTGTCATCCGCAAACTTGGAGATGTTACATTTAATTCCCTCGTCTAAATCGTTAATATAGTCATAGAGTGATACAGCATGGAAACAGGCCCTTCGGACCAACTTGCCCACACTGGCCAACATGTCCCAGCTGCACTAGTCCCACCTGCCTGCGTTTGGCCCATATCCCTCCAAACCCGTCCTATCCATGTGCCTGTCCAACTATTTCTTAGTCATAGAAACATAGAAACATAGAAAGTAGGTGCGAGAGTAGACCACCAGGTCCGTCGAGCCCGCACCGCCATTCGCTCATGGCTGAACACTAAACAGACACACTTACCCACAAACAGTAGACACAAGACACAGAACACAAGACACTACCCTCCCCTTTATACCGCTATCACCCCTCTCCACCCCAAGAACCTCGTGATCTCCTGGGGGAGGCAAAAAAACCGGATAAAAACCCAGGTCCAATTCTGGAAAAAAATTCGGGAAATTCCTCTCCGACCCCAATCCAGGCGATCGACACTTGTCCAGGAGATCACTCAGGTCTTACTATACTAACCATACCTAGGTCCATGTCCCTGCCCTCTCCCCGTAGCCCCTTATCCCCTTGGCAGCTAAAAAACCATCTATTTTAGTCTTAAATATATTTAAAGTTTCTGCTTCCACTGCTCCCTGGGGCAGTGAATTCCATAAATTAACCACCCTCTGGGTGAAGAAGTTCTTCCTCATCTCAGTTTTAAAAGAGCCCCCCCTTATTCTGCAACTATGTCCCCTAGTTCTAGTTTCCCCGATCATTGGGAACATCCTCGGTGCATCCACCCGATCAAGGCCCCTCACGATCTTATATGTTTCAATGAGATCGCCTCTCATTCTTCTAAACTCCAAAGAGTAGAGTTCCAGCCTACTTAACCTTTCCTCATATGTCAATCCCCTCATTGCAGGAATTAATCTTGTAAACCTTCGCTGCACTGCCTCCAGGGCTAGTACATCCTTTCTTAAGTATGGACCCCAGAACTGTACACAGTATTCCAAATGTGGTCTCACTAATACTGTGTACAGCTGCAGCAAGACCTCCGTGTTTTTATACTCAATCCCCCTAGCAATAAAGGCCAAAACTCCATTGGCCTTCCTGATTGCTTGCTGCACCTGCATACTAATTTTAGTGATTCATGTACTAATACCCCTAGATCCCTTTGCGTTGCATTACAACGCAGCTCCTCCTTAGTCACAGCCTCAACTACGTCCTCTGGCAGCTCATTCCATACACCGACCATCCTCTGCGTGGAAAAGTTACCCCTCAGATTCCTATTAAATCTTTTCCCCTTCACCTTTAACCTGTGTCCTCTGGTCCTCGATTCCCCAACTCTGGGCAAGAGACTTTGTGCGTCTACCCGATCTATTCCTCTCATGATTTTATACATGATTTTATATATTGTAAATAATAATAGTGGTCCCAGCACCGAGCCTTGCGGCACCCCACAAGTCACTGCCTGCCATTCTGAAAAGGACTCTTTAATTACTACGGAGTGGGAAAGAACTGCAGATGCTGGTTTAAATCGAAGGTGGACACAAAGTGCTGGAGTAACTCAACGGGTGAGGCAGCATCTCTGGAGAACGTGGACAGGTACAAAGTGCTGGAGTAAATCAGCCGGGCAGGCAGCATCTCTGTAGAGAACGCGGACAGGTACAAAGTGCTGGAGGAACTCAGCAGGTCAGGCAGCATCTCTGTGGAAAACGTGGACAGGTACAAGGTGCTGGAGTAACTCAGCGGGTCAGGCAGCATCTCTGGAGAAAAGGAATGGTCGACGCTTCTGGTCGAGACTCTTCTTCAGACTGATTTCGGGGGAGGGGGGGAGCGGGACAGAGATAGAATGTAGTCGGAGACAGTAAGACTAGTGGGAGAACGGGGAAGGGGGAGGGGATGGAGAGAGGGAAAACAAGGGATATCTGAAGTTAGAGAAGTCAATGTTCATACCGCTGGGGTGTAAACTGCCCAAGCAAAATATGAGGGGCTGTTCCTCCAATTTGCGCTGGGCCTCACTCTGCCAATGGAGGAGGCCCAGGACAGAAAGGTGGGATTGGGAATGGGAGGGGGGGTTGAAGTGTTTGGCAACCGGGAGATCAGGAAGGTTTAGGCGGACTGAGCGGAGGTGTTCAGCGAAACCATCTCCGAGCCTGCGTTGGTCTCATCGATCAGCTGTGAGGAGCTTTATTCCAGTGTTTCGTGACCCATGTCAAAGAACTACATGGAATGTTCACATATTGTGTAAAAATATTATATAAATCACCCCTGAAACTCGTCATGAACAAAACTTTTATTAAATTGGAGAAAATCCAGAAAATGTTGGGGTATTTTAGTCCAATTAAAGCACGTTTAACATTGAGTTGTATGCCAATCACGCGCTTTGTTTCAGGCTATTTAGGCAGGGAGCACACGACATGGCTGAGAGGAATTGACTGATGCCTGTTTTACTTGAGATTCCGATGAAGGTTCTTTCTAGTTCTGTGGAATACATGTCGTGGAAACTTGCAGCAGGGCAAATTAATTTAGTGAGAAAAGCAGTAAGAGGTCTGAAGAATGTGCTGCTAAGTGGATAGAAGTGGAAGAAAGCCTTGAAAGCAAAGTCGCTGCTGAGGTGCTGCCACACAAAGAAGACAGCCAGGAATCATAACTGAAAGGTAAGATCTAAAGTCTGAATTTATGAAAAATCTTCTGTATGGACTTTAACTCATTTAATTGCACCCTTGTATAATGTGAAAAAATGAGATTTGGAGGCTGTACATTCACTCATTCACTCATTCATTCATTCATTAATCCATTAATCCATTCATCCATTCATCCATTCGCTCATTCACTCACTCATTTGCTCACTCATTCACTCACTCATACATTCGTACATAGTGCCGTCCGCAGCAGCCAATTTTAATCGCACTATATAGGCTTCCATTGGAGTGAGAAATGGCCGGAAATGGTTGATGTTTCTGTCTAAATGAATTGGTGATATATGAACTTTAACTATTTTATTGTTATTTTCATTTACATTAAGAAGAGGTTAAAATGTTATGAATTGAAGTCCATGCAGATTTAATGACAATGAGATTTTTTTTGCCTGACCCTCCACTTGAACTAACTTATCAATGACAGTAAATCACAGTGTAAGTCTCATTCACATTAAATAGAGGTTGACATTTTATGAATTGAAGTCCATGCAGACCTAAGTAATATGAGATTTTTTTTCTGCAGCTTCTGCCCCTCTACTCTTCAGAGCCTGTCCACACAAATGTGTTGTGTGTGGAAATGCACTGTGCTTTAATCAACACTAATTTGATAATTTGCAGACTTGCCATCCCATCTACCTGGACATGCATACATGTTTAATTTCCTCATTGAAATGTCGATATTGTCTTACATAATATAAAACATGAAAATATGTAAAATACTCCCTGGCAGTCAGTGGGGTTGAGTAAAGGAAGGAACCCACAAGAACTGCCCTAACCCATTAATTATGCTGGTTCAGGAGCAAAGTGTCATTAAAAAAACACACAATTATATTCATCATATTATTTTTATATAATATAATTATACTTAATTATATATGACTACAGTCATATTTACAAGATATATATATATTGGCATAATAATATATAGTTTAAATGGACTGCAACACGGAAATAGGCTGCCATGGTGTCATGTGGGCATTGACTTGGCATCGGCGCTTACTTCCCCGATCTCATTTTCTAATTAGTTTAATTAATTAATGTGCAACTTTCGGCAATGACGGGTTATGACTTACTTCTCAATTATACTTCAACTAAATCTGTGGAAAATGTAATGTAGTTCTGTGACTTGGGTCACAAAAACTGATTTCTAGACACATTTTTGATGCTCGGCCCACAGCCTAAGTTTATTGCCACTTGTACCGAGATACAATGAAAAGTTTTTGTTGCGTGCTAATCAGTCAGCGGAAAGACAATACATGTTTACAACCAAGCCATTTACAATGTATAGATTACATGATAAGGGAATAACGTTTAGTTATAAGGTGGTAAGGATCATAAGGGGTATGAGCAGTATTAGGCCATTTGGCCCATCAAGTCTCCTCTGCCATTCAATCGTGGATGATCTATCTCTCCCTCCTTTCCCCATTCTCCTGCCTTCTCCCCATAACCCCTGACACCCGCACTAATCAACAATCTATCTATCTCTGCCTTAAAAAATATCCACTGACGTGGCCTCCACAGCCATCTGAGGCACGGCATTCCACAGCTTCACCAACCTCTGGCTAAAGAAATTCCTCCTCATCTCCTTCCTAAAGGAATGTCCATTAATTCTGAGGCTGTGCCCTCTGGTCCTAGACTCTCCCACTGGTGGAAACATCCTCTCCACACCCACTATATCCAGGCCTTTCACTATTCAGAAAGTTTCAATGAGGTCCCCCTTCATTCTTCTAAACTCCAGCGAATACAGGCCCAGTGCCGACAACCGCTTATCATACATTAAGCCACTCATTCCTGGGATCGTTCTTACACTTAAGTGCAAGGGAAAGACCGATCAAGAATATTCCGAGGGTCACCAATGAGATAGATAGTAGTTCAGGACCGCTCTCTGGTTGTGCTATGATGGTTCAGTTGCCCAATAACAGCTGGGAAGAAACTGCCCCTGAATCTGGAGGTGTGTGCTTTCGTTTTCACGCTTCTGTACCACTTTCCCGATTGGAGAGTGGGAGAAGAGGGAGTGACCGCGGGTGATACTGCCCCTCTATTATGCTGCTGGCCTTGCCGAGGCAGCGTGAGGTGTAGATGGAGGCGATGGATGGAAGGCAGTCTTGTGGAGAGTTTGGGTTTGCGGATGACCCAAAGCTGGGTGGCAGTGTGAGCTGCGATGAGGATGCAGGGTGACTTGGACGGGTTGGGTGCGAGGGCAGATGCATGGCAGATGCAGTTTAATGTGGATAAAGGTGAGATTGACCACTTTGGTGGCAAGAACAGGAAGGCAGATTACTCTCTGAATGGTGTCAGTTTAGGAAAAGGGGAAGTACAACGAGACCTTGGTGTCCTTGTACATCAGTCGCTGATCAGGCTATTAAACACAGCAACAAATACGCTCTGAGCTCTGAACTGCAAAATACTATAATTACTGTACTATATTCGTTATTCATTGAACATTTCTTCTCTTCCCCCGTTATGTATTATGTTGACATATTTACATATTCTGTTGTGCTGCCACAAGTAAGAATGTCATTGTCCCATTCAGGTCAATAGACAATAGCTAATAGGTGCAGGAGGAGGCCTTTCGGCCCTTCGAGCCAGCATCGCCATTCAATGTGATCATGTCTGATCATCCACAACCAGTACCCCATTCCTGCCTTCTCCCCATATCTCCTCACTCCGCTATTTTTAAGAGCCCTATCTAGCTTTCTCTTGAAAGCATCCAGAGAACCGACCCCCACCGCCCTCTGAGGCAGAGAATTCCACAGACTCACAACTCTCTGTGTGATAAAGTGTTTCCTCGTCTCCGTTCTAAATGACCGACCCCTTATTCTTAAACTTTGTGTGTGGCCCCTGGTGCTCGATTCCCCCAACATCGGGAACATGTTTCCTGCCTCTAGCGTGTCCAAACCCTTAACAATCTTATATGTTTCAATAAGATCTTCTCTCATCCTTCTAAATTCCAGAGTGTACAAGTCCAGCCGCTCCATTCGGTCAGCATATGACAGTCCCGCCATCCCGGGAATTAACCTTGTAAACCTTCGCTGGGCTCCCTCAATAGCAAGACATATGACAATAAAACACTCTTGAACCTTGACTAGTAAGCATGCAGGTACAGCAGGCAGTGAAGAATGCTAGTAGCATGTGGAACTTCATAGTGAGAAGATTTGAGTATAGGAGCAAAGGGGTCCTTCTGCAGTTGTGCAGGGCCCTGGTGAGACCACACCTGGATTATTGTGTGCAGTTTTAGCCTGTTGGTCTTCATAACAAGAGGAGTTGAGTATAGGAGTAAAGAGGTCCTTCTGCAGATGTACAGGGCCCTGGTGAGACCACACCTGGAGTATTGTGTGCAGTTTTGGTCTCCAAATTTGAGGAAGGACATTCTTGCTATTGAGGGAGTGCAGCATAGGTTCACCAGGTTAATTCCTGTGATGGCGGGAATGACATATGATGAAAGATTGGATCGACTGGGCTTATATTCACTGGAATTCAGAAAGTTGAAAGGGGATCATAGAAACATGTAAAATTCTTAAGGGATTGGACAAGCTAGATGCAGGAAACATGTTCCCGATGTTGGGGGGCAGTCCAGAACCGGGGGCCACACACAGTTTGAGAATAAGGGGTCGGCCATATAGGACTGAGATGAGGAAAAACGTTTTCAACCCAGAGAGTTGTGAGTGTGGAATTCTCTGCACAGAGGGCGGTGGAGGCAGAATCACTGGATGTTTTCAAGACAGAGTTAGATTTGGATACTAGGGCTAACTGAATTAAGGGATATCGGGAGTAGGCGGGTACTGGTTGTGGATGATCAGCCGTGATCATATTGAATGGTGGTGCTGGCTCAAAGGGCCGAATGGCCAACTCCTGAACCTTTTTTCTAGGTTTCTAAGCAGTGTCCCCAAACCAAGCTGTGATGCAGTCTGTCAATATGTTTCTATGGTGCTTCTGTGGAAGTTTGTAATAGTCACTAAAGACGTGCTAAACCTCTACGGGATGTAGTGGTATTGGTGTGGCTTCTTGGGTGTAGATTCATTGTGATCGGGTCATGATAGATCGGTGATGATATCAGAGTCCGTTTTGGGAACAGTTCCATCCAAGACGGAGAGTTGTGGCCAGTTGCGGCCCAGACCATCGCACACACACAAACCAACCTCCCTTCCGTCCATCGCCTCCATCTACACCTCACGCTGCCTCGGCAAGGCCAGCAGCATCATCAAGGAGCAGTCTCACCCCCGGTCACTCCCTCTCCTCCCCTCTCCCATCGGGCAAGAGGTACAGAAGTGTGAAAACGAACGCACACACACGTCCAGATTCAGGAACAGTTTCTTCCCGGCTGTTATCAGGCAACTGAACCATCTTCTCACCAACTAGAGAGCGGTCCTGAACTACTATCTACCTCAGTGGAGATCTTTGATCGGACTTTACCTTGCAGTAAATGTTATTCCCTTTATCCTGTATCTGTACACTGTGGACGGCTCGATTGTAATCATGTATAGTCTTTCCGCTGACTGGTTAGCACGCAACAAAAGCTTTTCACTGTACCTCCCTACACGGGACAATAAACTCCGCTGAACTGAACTACCCTAGACTACAAAGTCTGCAGAAGAGTCCCTATCTGAAACAGGCCCAGCGATAATGTTGCCGTACAGCGTTTCCAGCGCCAGAGACCCAGGTTTGATCCCGACCACAGGTGCTGTCTGTATGGAGTTTGTACGTTCTCCCCGTGACCTGCGTGGTTTTTCTCCGAGAACTTCGGTTTCCTTCCACACTCCAAAGACTTAGTTATGTAGTTAAATTGCCTTGGAGTAAGTGTAAATTGTCCCGAGTGTGGGTGTAGGATAGTGTCAGTGAGAGGAGATCGCTGGTCAGCGCGGACTTAGTGGGCCGAAGGGCCTGTTTCCGTGCTGTATCTCGAAACTAAACTAGTGTGTGAACGGGCGATCGCTGGTCGGCACGGACTCGGTGGGCCGAAGGGCCTGTTTCCGTGCTGTATCTCGAAACTAAACACAGAACTAGTGTGGGAATGGGCAATCGCTGGTCGGCACGGATTCGGTGAGCCGAGGGGCCAGTTTACGCGCTGTATCTCTAAACTAAACGGAACTTAAATCATGCTGAGTATCGCTAGTCAACTAGAGTGGTTAGGAGGGAAGGGGGGAGAGGGAGAGAAGGAAGGAGAGAGGGAGGGAGAGGGAGGGAGGGAGGGAGGGAGAGAAGGAGGAAGAGAGGGAGGGAGGGTGAGGAAGAGAGAGGTAGGGTGGGAGGGAGCGAGAGAAGGAGGGAGAGAGGGAATGAGAGGGAGGGAGGGAGAGAATGGGGTTCGGAGGGAGAGATAGATCAGCCATTATTGAACGGCGGTGTAGACTTGATGGGCCGAATGACATACTTCTGCTCCTGTCACTGATAAACATACTGGTAAAAGATGGATTGTTTCGTCAATCAGTTCTATTTTCCCCTCTGACTCCCCTCGCAAGCAGGAACCAGCGACAGACCACAAACTGTGTGAGAAGACTTCAAACATGTACAGGTGGAGGGGAAGTGAAAGTGCCTGAACGTTGCAAGTCTCTTGGCACGAATATTAAATCTAGTTTAGTTGTCACGTGCACCGAGTTACAGTGAAAACTATTTTCAGCTGCGTGCGAACCAGACAGCGGAAAGACTGTACATGATTACAATCTAGCCCGCCCACCCGCAGAGTTCGGTTCAGTTCAGAGATACAGCGCCGAGACAGGCCCTTCGGCCCAACGAGTCCGTGCCGACCGGTGATCGCCCGTTCGCACACTACTTTAGTTTAGAGATACAGAACGGAAACAGGCCCTTCAGCCCACCGAGTCCGTGCTGACCAGCGATCGCCCGTTCACACACTAGTTTAGTTCAGAGATACAGCGCGGAAACAGGCCCTTCGACCCACTGAGCCCGTGCTGACCAGCGATCGCCCGTTCACACACTAGTTTAGTTTCGAGATACAGCACGGAAACAGGCCCTTCGGCCCACCGAGTCTGCGCCGACCAGCGATCCCTGCACACTAACACTAACCTACACACACACATACACTAGGGAACAATTTACAATCTTTACCAGAAGCCAATTAATCTACAAACCCGCACGTACGTCTTTGGAGTATGGGAGGAAATCGGAGCGCTCGGAGAAAACCCACGCATGTCACGGGGAGAGAGAACGAGAAAACTCCATACAGACAGCACTCGTGGTCAGGATGGAACCCGGGTCTCTGGCGCCGTGAGGCAGCAGCACTACCCGCTGCACCACCGTGACGGCCCACTACACATTGAGCAGACGGGGAGAAACTATCCCTCAATCTGGAGGTGTGTGTGCGTTCGTTTTCACACTTCTCTGCCTCTTGACCAAAGGGAGAGGGGAGTGACCGAAGTTGAGACTGGTCCTTGATTATGCTGCTGGCCTGGCCGAGGCAGCGTGAGGTGTAGATGGAGGCGATGGAAAGGAGAGGGAGTGACCGGGGGTGAAACTGGTCCTTGATTTTGCTGCTGGCCTTGCCGAGGCATCTAACCTGACCCGCTGAGTTACTCCAGCACTTTATACCTGTCCACGTTCTCCACAGAGATGCTGCCTGAACCGCTGAGTTACTCCAGCACTTTGTACCTGTCCACATTTCTCCACAGAGATGTTGCCTGACCTGCTGAGTTACTCCAGCACTTGTTGTCTCTTTTTTTGGTAAACCAGCGTCTGCAGTTACTTGTTTCCATTTCTGTGGAAACTTCCTTGAGCAGGGCTGGGTCTCTATTCCTTGGAGCGCAGGAGGATGTGGTGATCCTATAGAGGTGTACAAGATCATGAGAGGAATCGATCGGGTAGACGCACAGAGTCTCTTGCCCAGAATAGGAGAATCGAGGACCAGAGGACACGGGTTCAAGGTGAAGGGGAAAATATTTAATAGAAATCTGAGGGGTAACTTTTCCACACAGGTGGCTGTATGGAACGAGCTGCCGGAGGAGGTAGTTGAGGCTGGGATTATCCCAACGTTTAAGAAACAGTTGGGCAGGTACATGGATAGGACAGGTTCGGAGGGATATGGGCCAAATGCGGGCAGGGGAGACTGTTGTAGATGGGGCATGTTGGACTAGTGTAGATGGGGCATGTTGGTCGGGCAGGTGGGATTAGTGTAGATGGGGAATGTTGGTCGGGGTGTGACTAGTGTAGATGGGGCATGTTGGTCGGGATGGGACGAGTGTAGATGGGGCATGTTGGTCGGGGTGGGACTAGTGTAAATGGCGCATGTTGGTTGGTGTTGGACTAGTGTGGATGGGACATGTTCGTCGGGCTGAGACTCGTGTAGTTGGGACATGTTGGTAGAGGTGGGACTCGTGTAGATGGGGCAAGTTGGTCGGGCTGGCACCAGTGTAGATGGGACATGTTGGTTGGGGTGGAACTGATGTAGATGGGGCATGTTGGCCGGTGTGGGCAGGTTGGGCTGAAGGGTGTATAAAATCATGAGAGGAATGGATCGGGTAGACACACATGGATACGTCTGAAAAAGTGTTTTGACCCGAAACGTCTCCCATTCTTTTTTCTCTAGAGATACTGTCTGTCTTGCTGGGTTACTCTAGCATTTTGTGTCTAGGTACATGGATTGAACAGGTCTGGACAGATATGGACCAAATGCGGACAGGTGGGACTAGTGTAGCTGGGACATGTTGGCCGGAGTGGGCAAGTTGGGCCGAAGGGCCTGTTTCCACCCTGTTTCACTCTATGAATATGTACCTTGCGTTTCCAGTTTTCTACCCTCTATTCCCCCAGTCTGAAGAAGGGACTCAATCTGAAATGTTGTTTGTGGAAACGAGGAGTTGGTGACACTAGTCCACTCCCTCCGCAGTTCCGCTGAGTTCCTCCAGCACTTTGCTTTCTTGATTTATAACGGGACTGTTCTGCACCCTCAGCTTTGGGGAACTGTTCGATGCATTCTCTCTTCATTCTGTAAAAAGAACATTTTTATTTTTCGCACTAAATGTCCTGTTACTATAGCTGTCCACTTCCTCGTGAAGCAAGAGGTCATTGGACCTCTCTAGTCTCTGCAACTTCACTGTTTCCATGACTCTTACTCATACACTGGGATTAACCTACGGGGAATTAAGGTCAGAGGGGGAAAGCTGAAAGGAACAGCACGGTGGGGCAGCGGTAGTGTTGCTGCCTCACAGCGTCAGAGACACGGGTTGGATCATGACTACATGCGTTGTATGTACAGAGCTTGCACGTTCTTCCCGTGACCTGCGTGGGATTTCTCCGAGAGCTTCGGTTTCCTCCCACACTCCAAAGACGTACGGGAATGTAGTGTAACGGGCTTGCTGTAAATGTAAAATTGTCCCTAGTGTGCGGGATCGCAGGTCGGCATGGACTCGTTGGGCTGAAGGCCCTGTTTCTGCACTGTATCTCTAAACTATACATAGAACCGGTGCGTGAATGGGCGATCGATGGTCGGCACGGACTCGCTGGGCTGAAGGGCCTGTTTCCGCGCTGTATCACTAAACTTAATGAGATCTAAAATGTGTGGGGATCGTTTTTCACCCAGAGAGTGATGGTGAAGGCAGTGATGATGGTAGTGTTTTGGTGGCCTTTAGATAGGCACATGGACATGCAGGGAATGCAGAGTTCCAGATTATGTTCAGGCAAAGGAGATTAATTTGGCATTATGTTCGGCACAGACATTGTGGGCCGAAGGGCCTGTTCCTCTACCGCGCTGTTCTCTGTTCTAGGTTTTCACTCTCTACTAATCCATTATAAACCTTTATAACCATATAACCATATAACAATTACAGCACGGAAACAGTCCATCTCGGCCCCACAAGTCCGTGCCGAACAACTTTGTTTTCCCTTAGTCCCACCTGCCTGCACTCATACCATAACCCTCCATTCCCTTCTCTTCCATATGCCTATCGAATTTATTTTTAAATGATACCAACGAACCTGCCTCCACAACTTCTACTGGAAGCTCATTCCACACCGCTACCACTCTCTGAGTAAAGAAGTTCCCCCTCATGTTACCCTAAACTTCTGTCCCTTAATTCTGAGGTAATGTCCTCTTGTTTGAATCTTCCCTATTCTCAAAGGAAAAAGCTTGTCCACATTAACTCTGTCTATCCCTCTCAACATTACAAAGACCTCTTGTAACGGGTATAGCTTGGACCCAATAGCAGCACAGAACCAGGCAGGTATAGTTGGTAATGAACTTTATTACGATACTGTAACACAGACTAGTAACACAGGAATGGGTACACCGTACTCACACAGAGGCTCAGGATTGAGCGAGGGTTCCGAAGAGGGGCAGGCAGGATCGAATCCGTGTAGGCAGTCGGGAAATCGCTGGAGAGTCTTGCATGAATGCTGAGAACAATCTGGCACTATGTGAACGGGGAGGAGAGTCTATATACCGGGTTAATTGGTGATCAGAGGCAACTGAGTGCAACAGGTGAGGAGAGTTGGGCTGATGAGAGGGGAGTGGCAGGCAGGCAGGTGAGGAGAAGGAGGGACCGGTGGAAAAGTACTGGGAGGTGAAGTGGATGAGAATGAGGAGAAAGCAGACTGTGACACCTCTATCAAGTCCCCCCTTAACCTTCTGCGCTCCAGAGAATAAAGACCTAGTGTGGATGAGAATGCGGAGAGTGCAGACTGTGACAGAACACCCCCCCCCCTCAAGGGACGGCTCCGGACGTCCCAAAACAAAAAACAAAAACAAAAACAAAAAAAACAATAAAGAAAATAAACCCAATCCCACGCAGAGTCGGGTGGGAGGAGGGTTAATATTCGTCCGAGACATCCATGTCCGCATCCTCCTCCATAGCATCAGAGGAAAGCTCCGTCTCGTCGTCACTGGGCGCCTCAGACGGAAGAGGGGACAGAGTCTCAGGGGTGGCGACCCCTCGAGGAGTGGCGGACTTGGACGCCTGGTCGGGATGACGCCGGTGAAACTCCCTGATGAGAGAGGCGTCCAGGATGTGTCAAGCAGGAACCCAGGACCTCTCCTCTGGACCGTAACCCTCCCAATCGACCAGGTATTGGAGACCCCTCCTGCGACGGCGGGAGCGCAGGAGGCGGTGCACCGTAAAGGCGGGGCCTCCGTCGATGAGACGAGGAGGTGGAGGAGGAGGGACTGCGGGGACCAGGGAGTTCTCCCGGACTGGCTTTACTCTGGACACGTGGAACGTAGGATGGACCCGCATGGAAAGAGGCAACTTGAGCCTCACAGCCGCTGGGTTGATGACCTTCTGGATCTCAAAGGGACCGATGAACTTGGGTGCCGACTACTTGGACTCCACCCTCAAGGGAAGGTCCCGGGTCGACAACCACACCTTCTGGCCCGCGAGGTAGGTGGGGGCCTGGGTGCGGTGACGGTTGGCAGCCGAGGCGTAACGGCCCACGGAGCGGAGAAGAGCCGCCCTGGCTTGGGTCCACGTCCTGCGGCAGCGACGAATGAAGGCCTGGTCGGACAGGCAGGAAACCTCTTTCTCCAGCGCCGGGAACAGTGGAGGCTGGAACCCGTAGGCACACTGGAAAGGGGAGAGCCCAGTGGCCGAGCTTGTCAGGGTGTTGTGGGTGTACTCCACCCACAACAACTGCTGGGACCAGGAGGAGGGACGCTTGGACACCATACACCGCAGCTCCGTCTCCATCTCCTGATTCTTCTTTTTAGTTTGGCCGTTGGACTGGGGATGAAATCCGGACGTCAGGCTCACGGTGGCCCCCACAAGCGTGCAGAACTCCCTCCAGAACACAGAGGCAAACTGGGGTCCCCGGTCGGAGACCACATCGACGAGGAGACCATGGAGCCTGAAGACGTGGAGTAACATGAGTTCGGCAGTTTCCTTGGCTGACGGAAGCTTGGGCAGGGGCACGAAGTGAGCCATCTTGCAAAATCTATCGACCACGATCAGGATGGTGGTGTGACCACTGGATGGGGGCAGGCCGGTAACGAAGTCCAGGGAGATGTGGGACCATGGTCGATGGGGTACAGGCAGTGGAAGCAGATGACCCGCAGGAGCTTGGTGTGAGACCTTGTGCTGGTTGCAAACGGGACAGGCGTTGGCAAACTCCCGAGTGTCCTCCTCCAGCGATGCCCACCAGAACCTCCGTAGCACCATCTCCTTGGTCCGCTGAATGCCGGGATGACAGGTGAGTCGAGAGCTGTGGGCCCACTGAAGGACGTCGGACCGCAGGGCAGAAACCACAAACAGGCGATCAGGAGGGCATGCGCTGCGTCCCGGCTGGTTCTCCAAGGCCGCCTTGACCTTCTCCTCCACTTCCCAGGTGAGGGAGGCAACCCTGTGCGAGGACGGGAGGATGGTCTTGGGGCCAGAGGCAGGCTCCTCCTTCGCCAAGAACTGTCGAGAGAGGGCATCGGGCTTCACGTTGCGGGACCCAGGTCGGTAGGAGAGGGAGAAGTTGAAGCGGGTGAGGAAGAGAGACCAGCGGGCCTGACGAGAGTTGAGTCTCTTGGCTGACTGGAGGTATTCAAGGTTCTTGTGGTCAGTCCAAACCAAGAAAGGCTGCTCGGTTCCCTCCAGCCAGTGACGCCATTGCTCCAACGCCAACTTAACCGCCAACAGTTCTCGGTTGCCAATGTCATAATTCCTCTCAGCAGGGGTCAGGCGTCGGGAGAAGAAGGCGCATGGATGGAGCTTCTGGTCCCCGGCAGCCCGCTGGGACAGAACAGCTCCAACCCCCACGTCGGAGGCGTCCACCTCCACCACGAACTGTCTCTCTGAGTCCGGAACTTGGAGGATGGGAGCCGATGTAAATCGTGTCTTGAGTGTCAGAAAAGCTTCGTCGGCCGCGGCAGACCATCGGAACGGAACCTTGGAGGAGGTGAGTGCCGTGAGGGGTGCGGCCACAGTACTGTAGCCACGGATGAACCGTCGGTAAAAATTGGCGAACCCCAGGAACCTTTGGAGCTGCTTGCGGGAGTCAGGAACAGGCCAGGTGGTGACAGCAGAGACCTTGGCGGGGTCCATCTTGATGTTCCCTTGGCCAACGATGTATCCTAGGAAGGAGACTGACGGGGCGTGAAACTCGCACTTCTCAGCTTTAACGAAGAGCGAGTTCTCCAGGAGCCGATGTAGAACTGCCTGGACGTGGTGTACGTGTTCCTCCTTGGTCCGTGAAAAGATGAGGATGTAATCAAGATAGAGGAACACGTACTTGTTCAACATGTCTCTGAGAACGTCATTGACCAAAGCCTGGAAGACGGCCAAAGGGCATCACCAGGTATTTATAATGTCCCGTGGGAGTGTTGAAGGCGGTCTTCCACTTATCTCCCTCTTTGATGCGGACTAAGTGGTAGGCGTTGCGTAGATCCAACATCGAAAAGATGGTGGCGCCCTCCAGGAGCTCGAAAGCAGAGGAGATGAGTGGGAGAGGGTAGGGATTCTTCACCGTGATGCCGTGGAGCCCCCGGTAATCTATGCAGGGACGCAGAGATTTGTCCTTCTTCTCCACGAAGAAGAACCCAGCCCCAGCAGGAGACGAGGAGGGACGGATGAGACCAGCAGCCAAGGAGTCGTTTATGTATTTCTCCATGACGCCTCTCTCAGGGGCGGACAGGGAGTAAAGGCGACCCCTAGGAGGAGCGGAACCAGGCAGGAGGTCTATGGCGCAGTCATAGGGTCGATGAGGAGGAAGGGAGGTGGCCCTAGACTTGCTAAAAACCTCCCCAAAGTCATGGTACTCGGCTGGGACCCCCATCAAATCTGGAGCAGAACTGGAGCAGGTGGCCGGTTGAGGAGCGGAGGCTTGCTTCAGGCACACTTGGTGGCAGGAAGGGCTCCAACCCAAGATGACCCCCGTCCTCCAGTCGATGTTGGGGTTGTGTCGCCGAAGCCAGGGGTAACCCAGGATAAGGGGAAGACGGGGAGACTGCAGGATGTGGAACTGGATGGTCTCATGGTGATTACCAGAGAGGAGCATGCGCACTGGGACCGTCTGGTGAGAAACAGTCCCCAGGAGATGGCCGTCGAGGGCGTTGGCGGGAACAGGTTTAGGCAGGGGAACACAACTGATGCCTAGCTGGCGGGCTAGTTCCTTGTCCATACGGTTAATGTCACAACCAGAGTCTATGAAGGTGGCGAGGGTGTGAGAACCATCAGACAACAGCAGACGGGAATGACAAAGAGGGCGTCGGGCAGAGGAAAGTTCAGAGGTTCGACTCACCAGTAATTCCTCCGCTACTGGTGAGTCTGGCCTTTTACTGGACACTTGGAGATGTAATGACCCGCCAGGCCACAGTAGAGACAGAGGTTCCCCCGACGCCGACGTTCCCGTTCCACGGGGGTGAGACTGGTGCGACCCACCTCCATGGGTTCGGGTTGCCTCGACGGTTGCCCCGACGAGGGTAGTCCAGTCTCCGGAGGAAAACGAGCTTGGGTGGATAGCTGGCGGTCCGCCTGTCCCTGTCGCCTCTCCCGACGTCTCGCCAGGATGCGTCGGTCCAGACGGGTCGTTAGCTCGATAAGCGCATCCAGAGAAGAAGGAAGGTCGTGGGACACCAACTCATCATGATATAGCCATTCAAGCCCAGCAAGAAAGCGTCACACTGGGCCGGGGCGTTCCAATCACTCTGACGGGCCCTGGTGCGAAAGTCGATGGCGAAGTCAGCGACGCTCTAGTTCCACTGGCTCAACCCCAGCAGACTTCCCGCAGCGTCCGAACCCATCGAAACCTCACCGAACACCTTGCGAAGCTCCGCGGCGAAGGCCTGGAACGAGGAGCAAGCCGGCGTGCGTCGCTCCCATTCAGCCGTTCCCCACAGCCGAGCTCTGCCAGTCAGGTGATTAATGGTAAACGCCACTCTCGCCGCTTCCTGGGCGAAGGTGTAGGGCTGTAGGGCGAAGAGAATGGAACAGTTTGTGATGAATGGGTTGCAGACCTCCGGGTCTCCAGCGTAGCGCTCCGGGGTTCCCACCCGGGGCTCAGGTGATGGTCCTGGCGGACCGGGAGCTGGTGCTGTCGGAGCCGGAGGCGAAGCATGGGGTGTAGCCTGGGCGAGGGTGGTCGTCAGCTGTTGGACCTGGGTGGCTAGTGCAACCAATGCTTGCTCTTGGTTTGACACAGCCTGTCGAACCTCGGAGTTGGAGGCAGTGAGCATAGCTTCGTGCTGCAGGAGCGTGTGCCCAATCCTCTCGAAGCGGTTTGACGGAGACGTTGTGTGCGCTGAGTCCATTGTTGGCCAGATTGTACTGTAACGGGTATAGCTTGGACCCAATAGCAGCACTGAATCAGGCAGGTATAGTTGGTAATGAACTTTATTACGATACTGTAACACAGAGTAGTAACACAGGAATGGGTACACCGTACTCACACAGAGGCTCAGGATTGAGCGAGGGTTCCGAAGAGGGGCAGGCAGGATCGAATCCGTGTAGGCAGTCGGGAAATCGCTGGAGAGCCTTGCATGAATGCTGAGAACAATCTGGCACTGTGTGAACGGTGAGGAGAGTCTATATACCGGGTTAATTGGTGATAGAAACATAGAAACATAGAAATTAGGTGCAGGAGTAGGCCATTCGGCCCTTCGAGCCTGCACCGCCATTCAATATGATCATGGCTGATCATCCAACTCAGTATCCCGTACCTGCCTTCTCTCCATACCCTCTGATCCCCTTAGCCACAAGGGCCACATCTAACTCCCTCTTAAATATAGCCAATGAACTGGCCTCGACTACCCTCTGTGGCAGGGAGTTCCAGAGATTCACCACTCTCTGTGTGAAAAAAGTTCTTCTCATCTCGGTTTTAAAGGATTTCCCCCTTATCCTTAAGTTGTGACCCCTTGTCCTGGACTTCCCCAACATCGGGAGCAATCTTCCTGCATCTAGCCTGTCCAACCCCTTAAGAATGTTGTAAGTTTCTATAAGATGCCCTCTCAATCTCTTAAATTCTAGAGAGTATAAACCAAGTCTATCCAGTCTTTCTTCATAAGACAGTCCTGACATCCCAGGAATCAGTCTGGTGAACCTTCTCTGCACTCCCTCTATGGCGGGAGTGATCAGAGGCAACTGAGTGCAACAGGTGAGGAGAGTTGGGCTGATGAGAGGGGAGTGGCAGGCAGGCAGGTGAGGAGAAGGAGGGACCGGTGGAAAAGTACTGGGAGGTGAAGTGGATGAGAATGAGGAGAGAACAGACTGTGACACCTCTATCAAGTCCCCCCTTAACCTTCTGCGCTCCAGAGAATAAAGACCTAACTTATTCAACCTATCTCTGTAACTTAGTTGTTGAAACCCAGGCAACATTCTAGTAAATCTCTTCTGTACTCTTTCTATTTTGTTGACATCCTTCCTATAATTGGGCGACCAAAATTGTACACCATACTCCAGATTTGGTCTCACCAATGCCTTGTACAATTTTAACATTACATCCCAGCTTCTATACTCAATGCTCTGATTTATAAAGGCTAGCATACCAAAAGCTTTCTTTACCACCATATCTATATGAGATTCCACCTTCAAGGAACTATGCACGGTTATTCCCAGATCCCTCTGTTCAACTATTCTTCAATTCCCTACCATTTACCATGTACGTCCTATTTTGATTTGTCCTGCCAAGGTGTAGCACCTCACATTTATCAGCATTAAACTCCATCTGCCATCTTTCAGCCCATTTTTCCAAAGGGCCTAAATCACTCTGTAGACATTGGAAATCCTCTTCATTATCCACAACACCCTCTATCTTGGTATCATCTGCATATTTAATATTCCAATTTACCACACCTTCATACAGATCATTGATGTACATGACAAACAACAAAGAACCCAACACAGATCCCTGAGGCACCCCACTAGTCACCTTCCTCCAACCCGACAAACAACCATCCACCATTACCCTCTGGTTTCTCCCATTCAGCCACTGTTGAATCCATCTTGCTATTCCTGCATTTATACCCAACAGTTGAACCTTCCTAACCAACCTTCCATGAGGAACCTTGTCAAAGGCCTTACTAAAGTCGATATAGTCAACATCCACTGCTTTACCCTCGTCAATTTCCCTAGTAATCTCTTCAAAAAATTCAAGAAGATTAGTCAAACATGACCTTCCAGGCACAAATCCATGTTGACTGTTCCAAATCAGACTCTGTTTATCCAGATGCTTATATATATTATCTCTAAGTATCTTTTCCATTAATTTGCCCACCACTGAAGTCAAACTAACAGGTCTATAATTGGTAGGTTTACTCTTAGAACCCTTTTTAAACAATGGAACAACATGCGCAGTACGCCAATCCTCGGGGACTATTCCCGTTTCTAATGTCATTTGAAATATTTCTGTCATAGCCGCGGCTATTTCTACACTAACTTCCCTCAATGTCCTAGGGAATATCCTGTCAGGACCTGGAGACTTATCCACTTTTATATTTTTCAAAAGTGTCAGTACTTCTTTTACTTTGAACCTCGTAGTATCCATAGCTACTCTACTAGTTTCCCTTACCTCAGATAATTCAATATCCTTCTCCTTGGTGAATACCGAAGAAAAGAAATTGTTCAATATTTCCCCCATCTCGTTTGGCTCTGCAGATAGCTGTCCACTCTGTCTCTCCAATGGACCAATGTTATCCTTCGTTATCCTTTTGCTATTAATATAGCTGTAGAATCCCTTTGGATTTACTTTCACCTTACTTGCCAAAGCAACCTCATATCTTCTTTTAGCTTTTCTAATTTATTTCTTGAGATTCTTTTTACATTCCTTATACTCCTCAAGCAGCTCATTTACATCATGCTGCCTATAATTATTGTAGATCTCCTTCTTTTTCCGAACAAGATGTCCAATTTCCCTTGAAAACCTGGGCTCTTTCCAATTTTTACTGTTTCCTTTCAACCGAACAGGAACATAAAGATTCTGTACTCTTAAAATTTCCCCTTTAAATGTCCTCCATTTCTCTTCTACATCTTTCCCATTAAACAAAATGTCCCAGTTCACTCCTTTTAAATCATCTCGCATCTCATCAGTTAGCCTTTCTCCAATCAAAAATCTCAACCCTATAACCATATAACCATATAACAATTACAGCACGGAAACAGGCCATCTCGGCCCTACATGTCCGTGCCGAACAACTTTTTTCCCTTAGTCCCACTTGCCTGCACTCATACCATAACCTTCCATTCCCTTCTCATCCATTTGCCTATCCAATTTATTTTTAAATGATACCAACGAACCTGCCTCCACCACTTCCACTGGAAGCTCATTCCAGTGCATTCGTAGGTCCAGTTCTGACCCTCTCCATAATTATATTGAAACTAATCGTATTGTGATCACTGGACCCGAAGTGCTCCCCAACGCATATCTCCGCCACCTGTCCCGTCTCATTTCCTAACAGGAGGTCCAGCACTGCCCCTCCTCTAGTAGGTACGTCTATGTATTGCTGCAAAAAACTATCCTGCACACATTTTACAAACTCCAAACCATCCAGCCCATTTACAGAATGTGTTTCCCAGTCTATGTGTAGAAAGTTGAAATCTCCCACAATCACTACCTGGTGCTTACTACTAATATCTGCTATCTCCTTACATATTTGCTCTTCCAATTCTCGTTGCCCATTTGCGGAGTTAGTTGGGCAAACTAGCCTTGCACAATTCCAGACATTCTTGAATCAGTAACTCAGCGGGTCAGGCAGCATCTCTGGAGAGAAGGAATGTGATGTTTCAGGTCGAGACCCTTCTTCAGACCCGAAACGTCACCTTCTCTCCAGAGATGCTGCCTGTCCCGCTGAGTTACTCGAGCATTTTGTGTCTATCATCGATTTAAACCAGTTTCTGCAGTTATTTCCCACACATTTCTGGAATCAGTGCAGTCTTGTTCAAATGAGCACCCTGTTTGACAGGGAGGGGAGTAGGGTCCGGTGAGGGTTACAGAGATCTGGGATAGGGTCAGAGCCCGAGTAGGTTTGCAGAGATAGTGAAGGATTCTTAAAAACTTACAAAATTCTTAAGGGGTTGGACAAGCTAGATCCAGGAAGATTGTTCCCGATGTTGGGGAAGTCCAGGGCAAAGGGTCACAGTTTAAGGATAATGGGGAAATCCTTTAGGACCGAGATGAGAAAAACATTTTTCACACAGAGAGTGGTGAATCTCTGGAACTCTCTGCCACAGAAGGTAGTTGAGCCCAGTTCATTGGCTATATTTAAGAGGGAGTTAGATGTGGCCCTTGTGGCTAAAGGGATCAGGGGGTATGGAGAGAAGGCAGGTACAGGATACTGAGTTGGATGATCAGCCAAGATCATATTGAATGGCGGTGCAGGCTCCAAGGACCGAATGGCCTCTACTCCTGCACCTATTTTCTATGTGTCTATGTGTCCCACATTACAGCACTCCCTCCACTGTCAAAGTCATGCCCCATCAGGGATGAAAGGGGCTAACTATTTGCTGATAAAGGAATACTTCCTTATTTTGTTTCCGTTTCCTGATGTAAATTTCCCCTCTACACATTCGTGTTCTCCACACAGTGACGGCCACTGAGGACAAGTTTGTCAGTCGATACATCAGAGACAAGTAGCGGACAGAGCCCAGGTACGTAATTCTGTGTCTGTTGCTCGTTCCCACAAACAACCACCTGTTTACTTGAGTTGTGAAATTGTACAGAATCTGATCACTGAAATACTTTGTGTATTATGGTAACTGCGGATGCTGGTTTACACTGAAGATGGACACAAAGCGCCGGAGTAACTCAGCGGGACTGGCAGTATCTCTAGAGAGTTTAGTTTAGTTTTCTTGCTGTTGAGGGAGTGCAGCGTAGGTTCACCAGATCTGAAGAAAGGTCTCGACCCGAAACATCACCCATTCTTTCTTTCCAGAGATGCTGCCTGTCCCGCTGAGTTACTCCAGCAATTTGTGTCTACCTTCAATTTAAACCAGCATCTGCAGTTCTTTCCTACACATTTTCATTAGGTTAATTCCCGGGATAGCAGGACTGACTAATGATGAAAGAATGGGTTGACTGGGTTTGCATTCACTGGAATTTAGAAGGATGAGAGGGCATCTTATAGAAACATATACAATTCTGAAGGGATTGGACAGGCTCGATGCAGGAATAATATTCCCGATGTTGGCGGAGTCCAGAACGGGCTAACGGTATCAAGGGATATGTGGAGAACACAGGAACAGAATAATGATTTTGGATGATCAGCCGTGGACATATTGAATGGCCTTGCTGGCTGGAAGGGCCGAATGGCCTTCTCCTGCACCTATTTTCGTTCATTCTATGTTTTCTATGTGTATTCTCATGTGTACCGAGATACAGCAAAAAGCTTGTGTTCCATGCTAACTAGTCAGCGGTCAGATAACACATGGTTACATTCAAAGTTAGACATTAATAATAATAATAATACATTTTATTTATGGGCGCCTTTCACGAGTCTCTAGGACACCTTACAAAAATTGAGCATGTAGAGGAAAAACATGTAAGGGGAATGAAATAAATAGTAGAGACATGACTAGTACACAAAGTAAAGACAGAATTCAATACAAAACACAGTATGAGGCAATTAATGCACAGATGAAAAGGGACGGGGACGTGGGGCTAAGGATAGGCAGAGGTGAAGAGATGGGTCTTGAGGCGGGACTGGAAGATGGTGAGGGACACGGAATTGCGGATCAGTTGGGGGAGGGAGTTCCAGAGCCTGGGAGCTGCCCTGGAGAAGGCTCTGTCCCCAAAACTGCGGAGGTTGGACTTGTGGATGGAGAGGAGACCGGCTGATGTGGATCTGAGGGACCGTGAGGGTAGGTAGGGGGAGAGGAGGTCAGTGAGATATGGGGGGGGGGCAGATGGTGGAGGGCTTTGTAGGTGAGGACCAGGATTTTGTAGGTGATCCGGTGGGAGATGGGAAGCCAGTGAAGTTTTTTGAGGACTGGAGTGATGTGATGCCAGGATTTGGTGTGGGTGATGAGTCGGGCGGCTGCGTTCTGGACCAGTTGGAGTCGGTTGATGTAGGTGGAGCTGATGCCAAGGAGAAGTGAGTTGCAATAGTCCAGTCGGGAGGAGATGAAGACATGGAACAGTCTTTCAGCAGCAGGCGGTGTGATAGAGGGTCTGAGTTTGGCGATGTTGCGGAGATGAAAGAAGGAGGTTTTAATGACATGGCGGATGTGAGGCTCAAGCGAGAGGGTGGAATCAAAGATCACGCCAAGGTTGCGGGCCTGGGGAGATGGGGTGACAGTGGTGCCGTCGATGGTGAGAGTGTTTTTATTGATTTTGCTGAGTGTGGCTTTGGAGCCTATGAGGAGGAATTATGTCTTATCGCTGTTGAGTTTGAGGAAATTATGTTGCATCCAGGTTTTTATAGCTGACAAACAGGAGTTGATATGGGAGAGGGGGGGGGGGGGTTGTGGGGGGATTTGGGGATTTGGTGCCAAGGTAAATCTGGGTGTCATCAGCGTAACAGTGGAAGTCCAGATTGTTTATGCATGCAACCTATAATGTAGCTACCACAATACCACTAACCACGCCTTAGTCATCTCAGTATAACTGTGATATCTTCCCCTTGCTCCTCCCTTGGTTCCAGTACGCCTGAAGACTAGATGCAGTCAGTACTGGGACGTGTTTGACATGTGCCTTTATTAAAGACTCAATATAAAGTTACAGTGTGTCAGACTTGAATCCTTTACATGGTGTCAGTAAGTTAAACGCGCGCCTCCTGTTTATCGGGTTTTATATTCCCCTAGTTTTACTAGTGTTTAATTCCCTATTCACCATGGCGTTCTCGTGCCGCAAGCCCTCTCCCCTTGTCTTTGACGCTGACATTGCGGAGCGATGGGCTACTTTCGTGATGGACTACAACCACTTCATCAACATCGTGCACGAAATGACCCTGATGCGGTCAAAGCCTCACTCCTGCTGAACCTTGCCGGTCCCGATGCTATGCAACGTGCTCAGGCTTTCACCTACAATCCAGCGGTCCTGGATGACAACGACCAGGTCGTCGAGCCGGTGGAGTCTGCCAACGACCCGGTATGTCTCTTACGCAAGTTTGCGGAGATTTGTGACTTGCCCTCCAACCGTATATTGAAGCGGGCTAGATTATTTACAAGGAAACAGCAGCCTGATGAACCTGTTGAATGTTTTATCGCTGACCTGCGCTACTGTGCTCAGCGGTGCCGTTTCGAGACCAAGCGTGATCAGCTCACCAGAGATATTTTGGTCACCGGCATGTTATAACCATATAACCATATAACAATTACAGCACGGAAACAGGCCATCTCGACCCTTCTAGTCCGTGCCGAACACATAATCTCCCCTAGTCCCATATACCTGCGCTCAGACCATAACCCTCCATTCCTTTCCCATCCATATAACTATCCAATTTATTTTTAAATGATAAAAACGAACCTGCCTCCACCACCTTCACTGGAAGCTCATTCCACACAGCTACCACTCTCTGAGTAAAGAAGTTCCCCCTCATGTTACCCCTAAACTTCAGTCCCTTAATTCTCAAGTCATGTCCCCTTGTTTGAATCTTCCCTACTCTCAGTGGGAAAAGCTTTTCCACGTCAACTCTGTCTATCCCTTTCATCATTTTAAAAACCTCTATCAAGTCCCCCATTAACCTTCTGCGCTCCAAATAATAAAGCCCTAACTTGTTCAACCTTTCTCTGTAACTTAGTTGCTGAAACCCGGGCAACATTCTAGTAAATCTCCTCTGTACTCTCTCTATTTTGTTGACATCCTTCCTATAATTAGGCGACCAAAATTGTACACCATACTCCAGAATTGGCCTCACCAATGCCTTGTACAATTTTAACATTACATCCCAACTTCTATACTCAATGCTCTGATTTATAAAGGCCAGCACACCAAAAGCTTTCTTTACCACCCTATCTACATGAGATTCCACTTTCAGGGAACTGTGCACAGTTATTCCCAGATCCCTCTGTTCACCTACATTCTTCAATTCCCTACCATTTACCATGTACGTCCTATTTTGATTTGTCCTGCCAAGATGTAGCACCTCACACTTATCAGCATTAAACTCCATCTGCCATCTTTCAGCCCACTCTTCCAACTGGCATAAATCTCTCTGTAGACTTTGAAACTCTACTTCATTACCCGCAACCCCACCTATCTTAGTATCATCTGCATACTTACTAATCCAATTTACCACACCATCGTCCAGATCATTGATGTACATGACAAACAACAGTGGACCCAACACAGATCCCTGTGGCACCCCACTCGTCACTGGCCTCCAACCTGACAAACAACCATCCACCATTACTCTCTGGCATCTCCCATTCAGCCACTGTTGAATCCATCTTGCTACTCCACCATTAATACCCAACCATTGAACCTTCTTAACCAACCTTCCATGAGGAACCTTGTCAAAGGCCTTACTGAAGTCCATATACACAACATCCACTGCTTTACCCTCATCAATTTCCCGAGTAACATCTTCAAAAAATTCAAGAAGTTTAGTTAAACATGACCTTCCAGGCACAAATCCATGTTGACTGTTCCTAATCAGACCCTGTTTATCCAGATGCTTATATATATTATCTTTAAGTATTCTTTCCATTAATTTGCCCACCACTGACGTCAAACTAACAGGTCTATAATTGCTAGGTTTACTCTTAGACCCCTTTTTAAACAATGGAACAACATGCGCAGTACGCCAATCCTACGGTACTATTCCCGTTTCTAATGATATTTGAAATATTTCTGCCATAGCCCCTGCTATTTCTACACTAACTTCCCTCAATGTCCTAGGGAATATCCTGTCCGGACCTGGAGACTTATCCACATTTATATTTCTCAAAAGTGTCAGTACTTCCTCTTCTTTGATCCTCATAGTTTCCATAGCTACTCTACTTGTTTCCCTTACCTCACATAATTCAATATCCTTCTCCTTGGTGAATACCGAAGAAAAGAAACTGTTCAATATCTCCCCCATCTCTTTTGGCTCTGCAGATAGTTGGCCACTCTGACTCTCTAATGGACCAATTTTATCCCTCGTTATCCTTTTGCTATTAATATAGCTGTAGAAACCCTTCGGATTTACTTTTACCTTACTTGCCAAAGCAACCTCATATCTTCTTTTAGCTTTTCTAATTTCTTTAAGATTATTTTTACATTATTTATACTCCTCAAGCACCTCATTTACTCCATGCTGCCTATAACTATTGTAGATCTCCCTCTTTTTCCGAACCAAGTGTCCAATTTCCCTTGAAAACCATGGCTCTTTAAAATTTTTACGATTTCCTTTCAACCGAACAGGGACATAAAGATTCTGTCCTCTTAAAATGTCACCTTTAAATGTACTCCATTTCTCTTCCACATCTTTCCCATAAAACAAACTGTCGCAATTTACTCCTTTTAAATCCTTTCGCATCTCCTCAAAGTTAGCCTTTCTCCAATCAAAAATCTCAACCCTAGGTCCAGTTTTGTCCCTCTCCATAATTATATTGAAACTAATGGTATTGTGATCACTGGACCCGAACTGTTCCCCAACGCATACCTCTGCCACCTGACCCATCTCATTTCCTAACAGGCGGTCCAGTACCGCCCCTTCTCTAGTAGGTACTTCTATGTATTGTTGCAAAAAACTATCCTGCACACATTTTACAAACTCCAACCCATCCAGCCCATTTACAGAATGTGTTTCCCAGTCTATGTGTGGAAAATTGAAATCTCCCACAATCACTACCTTGTGCTTACCACTAATATCTGCAATCTCCTTACATATTTTCTCTTCCAATTCTCGCTTCCCATTTGGCGGTCTATAATACATCCCTATAAGTGTTGCTACCCCTTTCCCATTTCTCAGTTCCACCCAAATAGCCTCCCTAGACGAGCCCTCTAATCTATCCTGCCAAAGCACTGCTGTAATATCTTCCCTGATAAGCAATGCAACACCTCCACCTCTTGCCCCTCCAATTATATCACACCTGAAGCAACGAAATCCTGGAATATTTAGTTTCCAATCACAGCCCTCCTGCAACCATGTTTCACTGATCGCCACAACATCATACTTCCAGGTGTCAATCCAGGCTCTAAGTTCATCCACTTTTCTTACAATGCTCCTAGCATTAAAATATACACATTTAAGAAACCCACCCTCTCTTATTCTCTGATTATTTTCTTTTTCTTCTCTCTCCCCTACATTTTGGGTCAGAGTGCTACCATTCTCTGCCCCCTGCTTCACACACTGACTGCTAGCTTTCCCAATTTGAGTCCCTCCCCCCAACCATACTAGTTTAAAGTCTCCCCAGTAGCCTTTGCAAATCTCCCCGCCAGGATATTGGTCCCCCTTGAGTTCAAGTGCAACCCGTCCTTTCTGTACAGGTCGCACCTTCCCCAAAAGAGGTCCCAATGATCCAGAAACTTGAATCCATACCCACTGCACCAGTCCCTCATCCACGCATTTATCATCCACCTCGCTCCATTCCTACTCTCACTGTCGCGTGGCAAGGCAGTAATCCTGAGATTGTTATCTTTCCAGTCCTTCTCCTTAACTCTCTACCTAACTCCCTAAATTCTTCTTTCAGGACCTCTTCTCTTTTTTTACCTTTGTCGTTGGTACCTATATGCACCACAACCTCAGGCTCCTCTCCCTCCCATTTCAGGATTTCTTGGACACGTTCAGACACATCCCTGACCCTGGCACCAGGGAGGCAAACTACCATCCGAGACTACCACCCTTCTTTTCCTTACCCTTCTGAGCAACCGGACCAGTCTTTGTGCCAGAGGCCCGGCCGCTGTCGCTGCCCCCAGGTAGGCTGTCTCCCCCACCCTTACTCATGCATGAGTACTTATTTTCAAGGTGTACAGCCACCAGGGTACTCACCAGTCCCTGCCTCTGCCCGTTGCCCTTCCTAACTGTGACCCAGTTTTCTGTCTCCTGTGGTCTTGGAGTGACCACCTCCCTGTAACTCGTTTCTATGACCTCCTCGCTCTCCCTGAGCAGACAGAGGTCATCGAGTTGCTGTTCCAGGTTCCTGACACGGTCCCTTAGGAGCCCCATCTCGGCGCACCTTGCGCAGATGTGGACGTCTGGAGGGCACTCCGACTCCATGACCTCCCACATCTGACATCCAGAACAGTAAACTGCCCTGGCCCTCATTCTCCCCCTTATCCAAATAAAATAAAGCCTTACAATTACAATACAAATACAATACAAGCCAATCAGCTGCTTCCGCTGGTCCTCTTCCACCAATCAGAGGCTTCCACCAGAATCAGAATCCTTCTCTGGAAGTGAGATGGAACGTTGCAGATTTGGGTAACTCACAGCTCCAGGTAACTCCTCCTCTCACCAACGGCTCCCCGGGCCTCTGTAGAAGCAAACCCCGCGCTGTATTTATACTCACAGCTCCAGGTAACCCCTCCTCTCACCAACGGCTCCCCGGGCATCTGTAGAAGCAAACCCCGCGCTGTATTTATACTCACAGCTCCAGGTAACTCCTCCTCTCGCCAACGGCTCCCCGGGACTCTGTAGAAGCAAACCCCGCGCTGTATTTATACTCACAGCTCCAGGTAAGTCCTCCTCTCACCAACGGCTCCCCGGGCCTCTGTAGAAGCAAACCCCGCGCTGTATTTATACTCACAGCTCCAGGTAAGTCCTCCTCTCACCAACGGCTCCCCGGGCCTCTGTAGAAGCAAACCCCGCGCTGTATTTATACTCACAGCTCCAGGTAACTCCTCCTCTCACCAACGGCTCCCCGGGCATCTGTAGAAGCAAACCCCGCGCTGTATTTATACTCACAGCTCCAGGTAACTCCTCCTCTCACCAACGGCTCCCCGGGCCTCTGTAGAAGCAAACCCCGCGCTGTATTTATACTCACAGCTCCAGGTAAGTCCTCCTCTCACCAACGGCTCCCCGGGCCTCTGTAGAAGCAAACCCCGCGCTGTATTTATACTCACAGCTCCAGGTAAGTCCTCCTCTCACCAACGGCTCCCCGGGCCTCTGTAGAAGCAAACCCCGCGCTGTATTTATACTCACAGCTCCAGGTAAGTCCTCCTCTCACCAACGGATCCCCGGGCCTCTGTAGAAGCAAACCCCGCGCTGTATTTATACTCACAGCTCCAGGTAAGTCCTCCTCTCACCAACGGCTCCCCGGGCCTCTGTAGAAGCAAACCCCGCGCTGTATTTATACTCACAGCTCCAGGTAAGTCCTCCGCTTACCAACGGCTCCCCGGGCCTCTGTAGAAGCAAACCCCGCGCTGTATTTATACTCACAGCTCCAGGTAAGTCCTCCTCTCACCAACGGATCCCCGGGCCTCTGTAGAAGCAAACCCCGCGCTGTATTTATACTCACAGCTCCAGGTAAGTCCTCCTCTCACCAACGGCTCCCCGGGCCTCTGTAGAAGCAAACCCCGCGCTGTATTTATACTCACAGCTCCAGGTAACTCCTCCTCTCACCAACGGCTCCCCGGGCCTCTGTAGAAGCAAACCCCGCGCTGTATTTATACTCACAGCTCCAGGTAACTCCTCCTCTCACCAACGGCTCCCCGGGCATCTGTAGAAGCAAACCCCGCGCTGTATTTATACTCACAGCTCCAGGTAACTCCTCCTCTCACCAACGGCTCCCCGGGCCTCTGTAGAAGCAAACCCCGCGCTGTATTTATACTCACAGCTCCAGGTAAGTCCTCCTCTCACCAACGGCTCCCCGGGCCTCTGTAGAAGCAAACCCCGCGCTGTATTTATACTCACAGCTCCAGGTAAGTCCTCCTCTCACCAACGGCTCCCCGGGCCTCTGTAGAAGCAAACCCCGCGCTGTATTTATACTCACAGCTCCAGGTAAGTCCTCCTCTCACCAACGGCTCCCCGGGCCTCTGTAGAAGCAAACCCCGCGCTGTATTTATACTCACAGCTCCAGGTAAGTCCTCCTCTCACCAACGGCTCCCCGGGCCTCTGTAGAAGCAAACCCCGCGCTGTATTTATACTCACAGCTCCAGGTAAGTCCTCCTCTCACCAACGGCTCCCCGGGCCTCTGTAGAAGCAAACCCCGCGCTGTATTTATACTCACAGCTCCAGGTAAGTCCTCCTCTCACCAACGGCTCCCCGGGCCTCTGTAGGAGCAAACCCCGCGCTGTATTTATACTCACAGCTCCAGGTAAGTCCTCCTCTTACCAACGGCTCCCCGGGCCTCTGTAGAAGCAAACCCCGCGCTGTATTTATACTCACAGCTCCAGGTAAGTCCTCCTCTCACCAACGGCTCCCCGGGCCTCTGTAGAAGCAAACCCCGCGCTGTATTTATACTCACAGCTCCAGGTAAGTCCTCCTCTCACCAACGGCTCCCCGATCCACTCCATGTTAGATCAGAAGCTACGAGCAGAGCTGCTGCGAAGACCGGATCTCACCCTGACTGAGGCTATGCATGCATGCCGTATAGCTGAGGTATTTGCCCCGCTACATGGGCCGAGGGGATCTGACAATCGGGCTATTAATCTGACTGGTGTTGCTATGCCCCGTCGCAAGCAAGACAACGTTCGCCCTGCACCGCGGCTGACCTATGCCGCTCGGGTCTCGCTTGTCAAGAAGTGCCCCAACTGCAATTATATCCACTCCATGCAGTCGCAGTGCCCAGCATTTGGTAAAGCTTGTAATTTCTGTAAGAAGATGAACCATTTCTCAGCTGCCTGTCACTCCCGTGGGAACGTTCCTCCAGCTCCCAGACAAGTTTGAAACAACGTTCAACAAGTTGATAACGAATTCGGTTCACAGTCTTCTGGCGACACTGCCCTCGACTCTGAGCCCAGTATTTCCCTGGGAGATGCCAGTGTTTATTCTCTCCTTCATAATCAATCTCGCCTTCCCGATCCTTCTGTGCTTGTCACTGTGAACAACAAGTCCTTCACTGCTAAGCTAGACACGGGGGCGAAGGTGAATGTTATGTCAACATCCCTGTTCAGGAAGATAAGGAATAATGAGCTGTTAACTGCTGATCGCTCCATATTGCGTGCTTATGGGGCAGAGGAGCTGAAACCTGTGGGGAGGGCCACCTTCCACTGTGTGCTGAAGAAATCTTCCCGTGACCTGTCGTTTTTCATTCTTGACTGCGACTGTGTGACTCTGTTGAGCAATCAGGCGTGTGAGGATATCGGTCTGGTGTCCTTTGACCGTACTGTCCACGAAGTGCGGGTGATGCTGAATCCACTCTACGAGTACCCTGACCTATTCGATGATGAACTGGGTAAGCTGCCCCTTGTATACAAGATCGCAACTGACCCGTCGGTTGTACCAGTGGTCCGTGCTCCACACAGGGTGTCGTTTGCCATGAAGGGCAAGGTCGAAGCCATGCTGAAGAACATGGTTGCCATGGGAGTGCTTGAAGCTGTCAGCGAACCCACCGAGTGGGTCTCCACTATGGTCGCCACCATGAAGAAGGGTAAGAACGAGATACGGGTGTGCATCAACCCCAAACACTTAAATCTAGCAATAAGACGTCCTCATTATCCCACAAGGACTGTAGAAGATGTTGCTGCCCAGGTCGGTCAGGCCACGGTGTTCTCTGTCCTTGTTGCCAGGAGCTCATTCTGGCAAATACATCTAGACAAACACTCCTCAGACTTAACCACTTTTGGCACCCCCTTCGGAAGATTCAGATTTTTGCGGATGCCGTTCGGCATCAACTCTGCCAGCGAAGTGTTTCAACGCTCCATGGAGCAACTTTTTGCTGGCCTGCCGTGTGCCATTATCGTGGATGACATCCAGGTTTATGGGAAAGATGCTGCTGAGCTTGATCGCAACCTCCGACGGATTCTAGACCGCGCTCGCAAGATCAACTCAAAACTCAACCTGTCAAAGTGCAAGTTCCCTGTAGCTGAAGTACCCTATGTTGGCCACATCTTCACAGCCCACGGGCTGAAACCTGATCCGCAGAAGACCAACGCTATCTCCGAGCTGCCTGCCCCGACCGACGTGAACAGCCTGCAGCGTTTCCTGGGCATGGTCAACTACTTGGGAAAGTTCATCCCCGACCTCAGCGAGTTGAGCGCACCCCTCAGGCAACTGACGAAAAAAGACATTGCCTGGTCCTGGTTTCCCCAACACCAGCAGGCTTTCGACCTTCTCAAAACAAAGCTGATCAGCACACCGACTCTCATGTTTTTCGATCTGCAACGTCCAATTGTAGTTACGTGTGATGCTTCCCGCTTCGGACTAGGTGCTGCCTGCCTGCAACTCCATGATGACGGCTCGCTGCAGCCCATTTCTTATGCCTCGCGAACCATGACAGACACTGAGCAGCGCTATGCACAAATCGAGAAGGAGCTTCTTGCGGTTGTATTCGCCTGCTCCAAGTTCAAGGACTTCCTTTGCGGTACCAGGTTCACCGTCGAGACGGATCATCAACCCTTGGTGACCATTCTCAATAAGCCTATCCACACCGCTCCAGCCAGACTCCAGCGAATGATGCTACTGCTCCAGCGGTTCGACTTTCTGATCGTGTACAAAAGGGGCACCGAGATGCATGTGGCCGACGCGCTGTCCCGGGCCCCCCGGTCCTCCTGCGACAGACACCACTACGAGCAGGAGGATCTGCAGGTACTTAATGTCAACTTTGTTCCCTCTAAGCAGCTGCAGTGCCTGGTTGAGCACACTGCCAACGACCCCGACCTGCAACAGCTCGCAGCTGTCATCCAGCGGGGTTGGCCCAGCAGACGCACCTCACTGCCTGCGGGTGCCCACCCTTTCTTTTTAGTTCGCGACCAACTGGTGCTCCGGGACGGCATCATCATCAAGGGTCACAAGGTGGTCGTTCCTGCCTCCCTGTACGACTTGTATTACAACGCTGCCCACATGGGGCATCCCGGAGCCGATGCCACTGTCTCACATGCCCAAGAACAATACTATTGGCCCGGCATGGCAAAGTACATTAAGGCCCGAGTAGCCTCCTGTCCTGATTGTAACACTCTTGCCCCACATCAGCAGCGCCAGCCACTTCTGCAGCAGCCTGCGCCTGCCATGCCCTGGACCTCGCTGGCTGCTGACATATTCGTATGGCGTGGCAAGCAATACCTAGTGTTAGTCGACTCCTGCTCCAACTGGTTCGAAGTGGACCTTCTCTCTGCTATCACCTCTGAAATGGTTATCAGTAAGCTGCGCAGACACTTCGCTACTTTTTGGTCCCCGGTCCGCTTACAGACCGACAACGGCCGTCAATTTACCAGTGCAGAATTCCAGGCTTTCGCTGTGAAGTGGAACTTCACTCACTATACCAGCAGCCCTGAATACCCGCAGAGCAATGGCCTGGCCGACCGAGCTGTCCGCAGTGCCAAGAATTTGCTCGAGCAGTCTCGTCTTTCCAATGGTGACTTCTACCTGGGTCTACTCAACCTTCGCAACATCTCACGGGACCCTATCATGCGATCCCCTGCCCAGCGTCTGATGTCCCGCGTGCTTCGCCCACCGATGCCGATCGCCCAACAATCCCTGGTGCCCAAGGTCCTCCAGCCTGCCGCCGTCCAGCAACGGATTGCTCACAAGCATGAGGTACAGCGCCGCTCTCACGACAAGTCCTGCCGCCCGCTCTCACCACTACGGCATGGCCAGGTCGTCCGCATGCAGACAGCCACCGGATTCTCCCGACTCGCAACCGTTGTTGGTGTGGACGACTGCCCGAGATCTTACCTGGTGGACTTTGATGGAACTGACTACCGCTGCAGCCGCCAGCACCTGTTGGCCGTTAACGAGCCGCAGCCTCCTCCGGCGGATCCTTACGCTCCTCCGTTGCGTTTCAAGCCTGTCAGTACTAATTACCCCACAGCTCCCTGCATGCCCCGGTCAGTTCGCTTGCCGCGTTTTCCTCCTTCTGCGCTTCCTGGTTTCGGGCAGATGATTTCCTCCCCTGCTCGTTGTCCTACTCCTCCTTCTCCTCCGTCTCCTCCTCCTGGATCACCCGCTCCGGCTGGGTCACCTCCCGCATTCCCGGTTGGGTACCCGCCGGCTTTCCCCTTCCCGGCTGCTGCTGCTCCGCCTCCTCTTTTATCTGGTGGGGAGGGTGCTGGTGCTATACGCACACGCTCGGGTCGGGTTGTCAAACCTCCTGTCCGCTACGGTGATTTCGCTTAAATTTGCATGTGTTGTATAATCACACTGCCACTGTTATAACTTCAATTTTAGATTTCTAAGGGAAAGGATGTAGATGGTTTATGCATGCAACCTATAATGTAGCTACCTCAATACCACTAACCACGCCTTAGTCATCTCAGTATAACTGTGATATCTTCCCCTTGCTCCTCCCTTGGTTCCAGTACGCCTGAAGACTAGATGCAGTCAGTACTGGGACGTGCTTCACATGTGCCTTTATTAAATACTCAGTAAAGTTACAGTGTGTCAGACTTAACTTCTTTACAGTGTCTAAGATCATGAGAGGGATATATCGGGTACAAGCACAGATTTTCATCCCTGAATAGAAGAATCGAGGTGCAGAGGACAGAAGTTTAACATGCAGCATCTCTGGAGAACATGGACAGGTACAACGTACTGGAGTAACTCAGCGGGTCAGACAGGCAGCATCTCTGTGGAGAACGTGGACAGGTACAAAGTGCTGGAGTAACTCAGCGGGTCAGGCAGCATCTCTGTGGAGAACGTGGGCAGGTACCAAGTGCTGGAGTAACTCAACGGGTCTGACAGGCAACATCTCTGTGGAGAACGTGGATGGGTACCAAGTGCCGGAGTAACTCAGCGGGTCAGACAGGCAGCATCTCTGTGGAGAATGTGGACAGGTACAAAGTGCTGGAGTAACTCAGCGGGTCAGACATGCAGCATCTCTGGACATTGTGTATATTTAACACCATTTATCCAGTATTTTAAACGCCATTTCAAACCGGCTTAAACATAAGCAGATTCGGGACATCCGCGGCTTCGAGGTCCAGAATCGGCCGCTTGCTTCCTACCGGAGACGGGGGCTTCACGATGTTACAGTCCACGGGGCCGGCGGTCGGAGCTCTTCTCCGGCGAGGAATCCCAGACTCCGGGATGGAAAGTGCTCGCTGCCCGCTGGTCTGCAAACTCCACACACCGCGGCTTCAGGGTGTTAGAGTCCACGGGGCCAGAGATCAGAGCAATTCTTCTGGCGACACCCGGCTCCACGATCTGAGCTATAGGAAGAGATGGTGCAGGCTACACAACACAAAGTCTGAAGAAGGGTTTCGGCCCGAAACGTTGCCTATCTCCTTCGCTCCATAGATGCTGCTGCACCCGCTGAGTTTCTCCAGCATTTTTCTGTACCTACAAAGTAATACTGTATTTCTCACCTTGTGTCTTTAGTGGGGAACCTGAAGAAAGAGCTCGGGTCGCTTACATTGGCGATTGGAACATTTTATAGCAGAACAGCTCGCAACACTTGTAGATGTAACGTCATGACTGTCGCTCATTCATAAAAACACATATATTTGATTCCCAAAATGGCACCAGTAACATTACACTGGTGGTCGGCGCTGGGCACTTTCTCCCTCGCTTGGAATTGTGGGAGATCATGCCGCCATTGCTGTCCGGTCGTCAGCTCGCCACGACCGCTGAAAACCAACGCAGAATCACTCCCTGACCCTGGATCTGGAGTCACTCCCTGGAGTAACTCTTGCCATAGAGGGAGTACAGAGAAGGTTCACCAGACTGATTCCTGGGATTTCAGGACTTTCATGTGAAGAAAGACTGGATAGACTCGGCTTGTACTCGTTAGAATTTAGAAGATTCAGGGGGGATCTTATAGAAACTTATAACATTCTTAAGGGGTTGAACAGGCTAGATGCAGGAAGATTGTTTCCGATGTTGGGGAATTCCAGAACAAGGGGTCATAGTTTAAGGATAAAGGAGAAATCTTTTGGGACTGAGATGAGAAAAACTTTTTTTTTCATACAGAGGGTGGTGAATCTGTGGAATTCTCTGCCACAGAAGGTAGTTGAGGCCAGTTCATTGGCTATATTTAAGAGGGAGTTAGATGTGGCCCTTGTGGCCAAAGGGATCAGGGGGTATGGAGAGAAGGCAGGTACAGGATACTGAGTTGGATGATCAGCCATGGTCATATTGAATGGCGGTGCAGGCTCGAAGGGCCGAATGGCCTACTCTTTCGCCTATTTTCTATGTTTCTATGTAAAATGCCTCATCGCCACAACTCACCAACAAGGACCAAGACCTGGCTTGGCTGGCGGTGAGGGGAGACCTCCCAGTCAGATCCTTCCTGCACCGTCGGAAACTCATCACCAGCGCACGCTGCCCTCTGTACGGCTGTTATGGGGAGGAGACGGTTGCCCACCTCTTTACAGAATGTGGATTCGCAAAGACAGCCTGGAGAGGTCTGCAAGGGTCCCTGGAACGCTTTATCCGGAACAGCTCCGTCACAGAGGACTCTGTGATTTATGGACTGTTCCCAGGGACACATTCAGAGACTGACATTGAGTGCTGCTGCAAGGTCATCAACTCGTTGAAAGACGCATTGTGGTCTGCCCGAGCGTTGTTCACCACCCAGCGGAGCGAGATGTCCGTTGGGGAATGTAGCCGACTGGCCCGCTGCAGACTGCAGCAGTACGTGCTGAGGGACGGACTGAAGCATGGTGCAGCCAACGCCAAGGCTCGGTGGGTGTGTGGGCAGTTCCTCTACCATGTGATTCTCCCCTTCTACACTGGGAAGCTGGGGTGGAGGGTATTGCACAGAACAGTCCCCTGCAACCTGTTTCATTCGCGATTCACAGACTGGCCAGCCACCTGCCACTTTTGTTGGCTGGAAGAATCTGTGAGCCACGTGTATGTGGAGCGTGTGAGACTGCAGCCCTAGTTCCCATATCTAAAGCGGTTGCTCCTTGCCTTCTGGCTGCATTTCTCACCCACCACCCACATATTTGGATACCCTGTGCGTAGCGGAGAGGGTAGGGCTGAAGGTATCCTGGTTGGGGTGCTCCTGGGCCTGGCCAAGCTGGATATCCGTGAGTCACGGTGCCAGGCAAAAGGGGGCTCTGCCCGCGCCGGCTGCCTGCCCCTTTTCCGGGGTTATGTCGGTGCCAGCGTGGGGTTAGAGAGGGAATACGTCCTGTACACGGGCACCCTGGGGGAGTTCCGGGACCACTGGGCACCGCGGGGGGTGCATGCATCCTGACAAGGAGTGTAACATATAGTTGTTTATTTAATACATTTGTTGGTCTTGTATTATGGGGGTGGGTTCTGTTTTGTTTCATTGTGTTGCAAATATTATTTTAAATAATTGATTACATTTTTTGATGATTTATAAAAAAGGCTCGGTGGGGGAGGACCACAGTCTAGGCTCCTTCCGCTGCTGGACATGGGGGGCAGGGTGTGGTGCAGACACTGCTCAAAAATAAGGGAAGGGATTCCACGCCTGTGGGCCACATGAGTGGCAAGGGTGGGGGAGAAATGTGTGTAGCATTATTGAATGTATGTATAGCCTCCGAGAATGTTGGATGGAGTCTTGTAAGGATCATGTATTGGGCATATTTATTTCTCAAATAAAGTATATTTTGAGATTTAAATAAAAGGAAACTTTAGAAAGGACACAAACGTGACTGTTACAAGATATTCAGACGGGAATGTAATAGGAAGGCTTTAGTTTAGTTTAGAGATACAGCGCGGAAACTTAGAAAATAGGTGCAGGAGTAGGTTCCAGCCAGCACCACCATTCAATATGATCACGGCTGATCATCCAAAATCAGTATCCCATCCTGCTTTCTCTCTATATCCCTTAATTCCGTTAGCGCAAAGAGCTAAATCTATCTCTAGAAAACATCCAGTGAATTGTGGCAGAGAATTCCCAGATTCACAACTCTCTAGGTGAAAATGATTTCCCCCATCTCAGTCCCAAATGGCCTACCCCTTATTCTTAAACTGTGACCCCTGGTTCTGGACCACCCCCCCCCCCCCCCCCCCCCCCAACATCGGGAACAGTTTTCCTGCATATAGCCTGTCCAATCCCTTAAGGGTGTTGAATGTTTTATAAGATAACTTCTCATCCTTCTAAATTCCAGTGAATACAAGCCCAGTCGATCCATTCTTTCATCATATGACAGTCCCACCATCCTGGGAATTAATCGGGTGAACCTACGCTGTACTCCCTCAATAGCAAGAATGCCCTTCCTCAAATGAGGAGACCAAAAATCAAATAAGAGATTAAGTGTTTAAGAAGGAACTGCAGATGCTGGAAAATCGAAGGTACACAAAAAAGGTTTCGGCCAGAAACGTTGCCAATTCCTTCGCTCCATAGATGCTGCTGCACCCGCTGAGTTTCTCCAGCATTTTTGTGTAATATCAAATAGATGTTTAGAACATAATTCTGAGACATGTGATGGTTTAGCATTTTAATCTATTTGTTTACAAATGCAACAAATCCAAATCCTCTGCAGAAAACATGTAATGATCTAACAATAGTATCAGGATTAATGTTGCACCTGCACCACCTTCGATGACCGTGACTGATTAGATTTAGTTTTGTGTAGTCTAAATACACAGCGTGAAAACAGGACCTTCGCCCATCGAGTCAGCGCCGACCAGTGCACTCCGCACACTACACACGCCATGGACAATTTACATTTACAGAAAGCCAATTAACCTACAAACTTTTGGAGTGTGGGAGAAAACCGAAGATCCCGGAGAAAATCCACACGGGTCACGGGGATAACGTACAAGCTCCGTACAGACAGCGCCTGTGGTCAGGATCGAACCCGCATCTCTGGCGCTGTGAGGCAGCAACTCTACCGCTGCGCCACCTTTGTCATATTTCCAGCGCCTGCATTTAATTATTATTATTATCACCAATGCCACACACAGAGCTGCTTGCTATGAAACATGTTATACAACATGGCGCTACATATAAACATAGAAAATAGGTGCAGGAGCAGGCCATTCGGCCCTTTGAGCCTACACCGCCATTCAATATGATCATGGCTGATCATCCCAACTCAGTATCCTGTACCTGCCTTCTCTCCATACCATTTGATACCTTTAGCCACAAGGGCCACATCTAACTACCTCTTAAATATAGCCAATGAACTGGCCTCAACTACCTTCTGTGGCAGAGAATTCCACAGATTCGCCACTCTGTGTGTGTGAAAAAAAATGTTTTTCTCATCTCAGTCCTAAAAGACTTCCCCCTTATCCTTAAACTGTGACCCCTTGTTCTGGACTTCCCCAACATCGGGAACAATCTTCCTGCATCTAGCCTGTCCAACCCCTTAAGAATTTTGTAAGTTTCTATAAAATCCCCCATCAATCTTCTAAATTCTAGCGAGTACAAGACGAGTCTATTCAGTCTTCCTTCATATGAAAGTCCTGACATCCCAGGAATCAGTCTGTACTCCCTCTATGGCAATAATGTATTTCCTCAGATTAGGAGACCAAAACTGTACGCAATACTCGAGGTGTGGTCTCACCAAGACCCTGTACAACTGTACTCGAACCTCCATGCTCCTATACTCAAATCCTTTTGATATGAAGACTTTTTGCTACAAGAGTAAGAGGGGTTTTCAGAGTTTCAGAATAGCATTAGCAAAAATCCCACAGGATTTACAAAAAATAAATGTCTTCATTTAATAGCTAAAAGTCTATTTTGTAACTGCTGGTAAAGACTGTATGTTTAACAGACTATCATTTGACCAGTGTCAATAGAAGCAATTCTTGTCAATGTCTATGGTTACCCACGGAACAGTCTGTGTTCTACAGAAACAAAGGCTTTTTTTTAAAGAGATACAGCAGGGAAACAGGCCCTTCGGCCCACCGAGTCCGCACCGACCATCAATCATCCGTTCACACACTAGTTACATAGAAACATAGAAAATAGGTGCAGGAGGAGGCCATTCTGCCCTTCGAGCCAGCACCGCCATTCATTGTGATCATGGCTGATCGTCCCCAATCAGTAACCGTGCAGTAACAAAATGTTAAATGGTCAGCTCGACATAGAGCACAAGACCTACACCAAACCCAAACCAATTAGGAGCAGACGAGGGCATTCGATCCAATTTGTGATTCCAGCTACAAAGACAGATGTGTACAGCAATTCGTTCTTCCCCCGTACAATTAAAGCATGGAATAATCTTCACCCTACTATTGTTAGCCAACCAGTAGCAACTACATTTAAGGTAGCCCTTTCTTCCCAATAACCCTTTCTGGCTTTAGTCCTCCCTTCACCACCTCCAGTTTAAATTCCATTTGGAATATTTTGGAGGACCAAGAAACCAAGAACCAAGTGCCTTCTTTCTCCCCATATCCCTTGATTCCTGTAGCCCCTAGAGCTCTATCTAACTCTCTCTTAAATTAGTTCTATGTTTAGTTTAGAGATACAGTGTGGAAACAGGCCCTTCAGCCCACCGAGTCCGCACTGACCATCGACCATCCGTTCACACACTAGTTCTATGTTATCCCACTATCTCATCTACAGGGTTAATTCATCTATCACACCCAAGTTAAGGGTCGCTCCCCATCTCCTCTCCCTCCTCACGCCACTCCCCAACAGCACAGCCATCCTTCCTCATCGCCTCTCCCTCCCCATCTCCTCTCCCTCCTCACGCCCCTCCCAAACAGCACAACCCTCCCTCCTCACCGCCTCTCCCACAGCATGGCGCTCCCTCCTCACGCTCCTCCCACTCTCCTATTCCCGATGTTTGGGAAGTCCAGAACAAAGGGTCAAAGTTTAAGGATAAGAGGGAAATCTTTTAGGACCGAGATGAGAAAATCATTTTTCAAACAGAGAGTGGTGAATCTGCGGAATTATCTGCCACAGAAGGTAGTTGAGGCCAGTTGATTGGCTATATTTAAGAGGGAGTTAGATGTGGCCCTTGTGGCTAAAGGGATCAGGGGGATCTGAGAATTAACGGACAGATGTTTAGGGGTAACATGAGGGGGAACCTCTTTGCTCAGAGAGTGGTAGCTGTGTGGAATGAGCTTCCAGTGGACGTGGTGGAGGCAGGTTCGATTTTATCATTTAAAAATAAATTGGATAGTTATATGGACGGGAAAGGAATGGACGGTTATGGTCTGAGTGCAGGTAGATGGGACTAGGGGATAATACGTGTTCGGCACGGACTAGAAGGGCCAAAATGGCCTGTTTCCGTGCTGTAATTGTTTTATGGTTATATGTGGTTATATGGTATGGAGAGAAGGCAGGTACAGGATACTGAGTTGGATGATCAGCCATGATCATATAGAATGGCGGTGCAGGCTCGAAGGGCCGAATGGCCTACTCCTGCACCTATTGTCTATGTTTCAATGTTTCTACCCCTCCCCCTGCTTGGACTGGAACCAGAGCTCAGCGTATTCCACCACCTCGCCACTGTGCACGGTGTCACCGCTGCTCGGCAGCTCCCGCAGGTTGGCGTACACGGCCGCTTGCTCTTCCCCCTCTCCCGATTCCCCTCCTCCTTTCAGCTCCTCTGGGGCCGGCCCGTCCGCTCCACTCCCCGCACTCTGGAAGGAAAGGGAAGCAGACAGGCAGTTGTGGGTTTAGTACAGCGCAGTGGGCGCTGTGGTCCCGGAATTAATACCATCAGCGGCAAGGTTCACAACTCCTGAACTCACACACACCCAGGTTCAGCCATGTTGTTTATATTCTCCTCTCACACTCTCACTCTCACTCTCACTCTCACTCTCTCTGTCACACTCACGCACTCTCTCTCACACTTTCAGTTTCACACAAACAGTCTCTCTCCCCCTCTCGGACTGTCTCCCTCTCTCAAACATTCTCTCACACTGACACCTACTCTCTCTCTCTCCCACTCTCACACAGTTAGTAAAATCAATATTCATACCCCCCATTGCTGTACACTTTAATTCTCCCTCCCATTCCCATACTGACCATTCTATCCTCGGTCTCTTCCATTGTCAGAATGAGGCTAAATGCAAATTGGAGGAACAGCATCTTATAATTCGCTTGGGCAGCTTACACCCCAGTGGTATGAACATTGACTTCTCTAACTTGAAGTAGCCCCAGCATTCTCTCCCTCTCCATCCCTCCCCCACCCAAGCCGCACCAGCTTCTCATTTTCAACCAACAAACCACTAACAGTGGCCTGTTTCCTGTTTACATATCTTTCATTCATTGTTCTTTATCTCTCCACATCATCGTCTATATAGAGTCATAGAGTGATACAGTGTGGAAACAAGTCCTTTGGCCCAACTTGCCCACACCGGCCAACATGTCCCACCTGCACTGGTCCCACCTGCCTGCGCTTGGTCCATATCCCTCCAAACCTGTCCTATCCATGTACCTCCAGAGATACTGCTTGTCCCGCTGAGTTACTTCAGATTTTAGTGTCCACTTTTGTATCATCTGTAGTTGAGATTAAATGCAGAGATCCACTACCTGATTGGTGGCAGAGTTTGGGCAGTAGATTACATTGGTGTCTTGGTTTCCTGAAGCCTTCTCCATTGTCACATCTTCCCTCCTGCAGCAACAGGAGATCACAGCAAGTTTACAGCACATCTGCACATCAACAGAGTCTAAGTCAAAGTTGCAGTTGTATTAGACGTTGGTCATAAGATTATGATGTAATTAATGATAGGAGCAGAATTAGGCCATTCGGCCCATCAAGTCTATTCCACCATTCAATCATGGCCGATCTAGCTCTCCCTCCTAACCCCATTCTCCTGCCTTCTCCCCATAACCCCTGACACCTGTACTAATCAACAATCTATCTATCTCTGCCTTAAAAATATCCACCGACTTGTGTTCTCCACAGCCGTCTGTGGCAAAGAATTCCGCAGATTCACCACCCTCTGACTAAAGAAATTCCTCTCATCTGCTTCCAAAAAGAACGATCTTTGATTCTGAGGCTGTGCCCTCTGGTCCTAGACTCTCCCACTAGTGGAAACATCCTCTCCACATCCACTCTATCCAGGCCTTTCACTATTCTTTAAATTTCAATGAGGTACCCCCTCATCCATCTAAACTCCAGCGAGTACAGGCCCAGTGCTGTCGAACGCTCATTATATGTTAACCCACTCATTCCCGGGATCATTCTCGTAAATCTCATCTGGACCCTCTACACAGCCAGCACATCCTTCCTCAGATATGTGCCCAAAAGGGCTCACAATAGTCCAAAGGTCATTTGTTGCCGGCTGTTTTGTTCTGGCTCTCTCAACCTTTCAGTTTGAAGAAGGTCCCGACGCGAAATATCATATATTCCTTAATCTCCAGAGATGCTACCTGGCCGGCTGAATTACTCCAGCACTTTCTACCTGTCCACGTTCTCCACAGAGATGCTGCCTGACCCGTTGAGTTACTCCAACACTTTATACCTGTCCACGTTCTCCACAGAGATGCTGCCTGCCTGACCCGCTGAGTTACTCCAGCACTTTGTACCTGTCCACGTTCTCCACAGAGATGCTGCCTGACCTGCTGAGTTACTCCAGCACTTTGTGCCTGTCCACGTTCTCCACATAGATGCTGCATATCTGTCCCGCTGAGTTACTCCAGCACGTTGTACCTGTCCACGTTCTCCACAGAGATGCTGCCTGACCCGTTAGCCTGACAGAAGCATTTATAAAAAGCAGATGATAAAGGGATAGATTTGGAAATAAAAATGTGGATGTATTTACACTTACCGCTGTATATACTTGTAGATGAGGATTCCAGCTAGCTCAGCGATCAGTATTATCCCTGCTGTAAGCAAAACGGCGATCCAAATATTGAAACTCTTACCTGTAAGAACAACCAGATGTGTTTTCAGTTTTTACAGTTTAGTTTATTGTCCCGTGTACCAAGGTATAGTGAAAAGCTTTTGTTGCGTGCTATCCAGTCAGCGGAAAGACAATATATGATTACAATCGAGCCGTCCACAGTGTACAGATACATGATAAAGGGAATAACATTTAGTTTAAGGTAAAGCCAGCAGAGTGCAAACAAGGATAGCCCGAGGGTCACCAATGAGGAAGATAGTGGTTCAGGACTGGTTGTGGTAGGATGGTTCAGTTACCTGATAACAGCCGGGAAGAAACTGTCCCTGAATCTGGAGGTGTGTGCGTTCGTTTTCACACTTCTGTACCTCTTGCCCGATGGGAGAGGGGAGAAGAGGGACTGACCGGGGGTGTGACTGGTCCTTGATTTTGCTGCTGGCCTTGCCGAGGCAGCGTGAGGTCGATGGAAGGGTGGTTGGTTTGTGTGATGGTCTGGGCTGCGTCCGCAACTTTCTGCAATTTTGTGCGGATAGCACTCGACACATGCTTTTCACTGTACCTCGGTACACGTGACAATAAACTAAACTGTAGCATGGTCTTATAGAGGTGTATAAAATCATGATAGGAATAGTTCGGGTAGATGCACAGAGTCTCTTGCCCAGAGTAGGGGAATCGGACGCCAGAGGATATAGGTTTAAGGTGAGGGGGAAACAATTTAATAGGAATCTGAGGGGTAACCTTTTCACAGGTGGGTGTATGGAACGAGCTGCCAGAGGAGGTAGTTGAGGCTGGGACTATTCCAACATTCACGAAACAGTTAGACAGGTACATGGATAGGTCAGGTTTGGAGGGATTTGGACCAAGTGCAGGCAGGTGGGACAAGTGTAGATGGGGCACGTTGGCTGGTGTGGGCAAGTTGGGCCGAAGGGCCTGTTTCCACACTGAATGATTCTGACTCTATGACTATGACTATGTCCGACACAAAATGCTGGAGTAACTCAGCAGGGACAGGCAGCATCTCTGGAGAGAAGGAATGGGTGATGTTTCAGGATGAGACCCTTCTTCAGACCAACCCAGAAACGTCACCCATTCCTTCTCTCCAGAGATGCTGCCTGTCCCTGCTGAGTTACTCCAGCATTTTGTGTCTACCGTCGATTTAAACCGAGGCATCTGCAGTTCTTTCCTACACATTATGACCATGACTATGGCTCGATGACTTCCCTCCCCCAGAGATGTCCTCACCTTCCATCAACAGATACACCTTGAACAAGGCTTCCCCGTGTCGGTTACGGACTGAGCACAAAGCCATCACGTCCTCCCCTCCATCACCCCCTCTCAGGGTGAGGGAACCATTCACCAAATGCCCGCTTGCCACCTGCCAGGTGTGGAGACGTCCGCGGGTTTGGTTTCCGCTGATGTTGGCGAGGGGGAGGCGCCAGGTGAGCTCTCCGGGTGGGTTGCACCTGGCCGCACACACACAGGTGACACTCTCAGGTGTGCGAGTGCATCCAGAATCCCAGGAAATCTCCGGTGCATCTGGAGAAGGAGGAACAAGACACGAGAGAGCTGTGAATCTGTGGAATTCTCTGCCACAGAAGGCAGTGGAGGCCAATTATCTGGATTTTTTTCAATACCGGGATAGATTTAGAACTTAGGGCTAAAGGAATCAAGGGATATGTGGAATGAGCAGGAACGGGGGTACTGATTTTTGTAGATCAGCCATGATCTACTAAATGGATATGTGGAATGAGCAGGAATGGCGGTGCTGGCTTGAGGCCGAATGGCCAACTTTTTCTATGTTTCTAGGAGATCAAACGCAAAATGCTGGAGTAAAATCAGCGGGACAGGCAGCATCTGTGGAGAGAAGGAACTGTCCTATCTGCCTACATCACCGCCCTTGGCAGCGTGTTGTAGATACTCTCCATGGTCTGTTCAACAGTTTACCAGGGAGAACAAATACCATCAGTCTGAAGAAGGGTCTCAACCCAAAACGTCATCCATTCCCTCTCTCCAGAGACACTTTCTGTCCCGCTGAGTTACTCCAGCATTTAGTGTCTATCTTCAGTAAACGGGACTGACCCAAGAACGCTGAGGCCCTGTACATGAAGGGACAGAGCTTTCTGAGAAGGCTCCACTCCTTCAACATTCAGCAAGATTCTGCAGATGTTCTACCAATCGGTGGTGGCCAGTGCCATCTTCTTTGCTGCCGTGTGCCGGGGCAACAGGGCGAAGGATGCGGATGTCAACGGGATCAACAAACTCATCAGGAAGGCCGTCTCTGTCCTGGGGGGCTGCTGGATTCACGGGAGATTGGTCTTGGAGAGGAGGATGCTCCTTAAACTGTGGACAATACAGCTCACCCCCTCCGTGACACATTTATCAACCTGAGGAGCACCTTCAGCAACAGACTGGTTCCACCAAGATGCAGCACAGAACGCCACAGGAGATCCTTCTTCCCTGTGGCTATCAAACTGTACAACTCCTCCCCCTTCTGTCGTGGGGTAGACTGAGACAGACTCCCCTCCCCACCCCCCTCCCACGTAAGCTTTGCACATCTCCCAATCCTTTCCACTCGTCACTTTCATTTCATGTTTCATGTGTGTTGGCAAATCAATTTCTCTCCTGGGATCAATAAAGTTATATCATGTCGTATTGTATTGTAAAACTTGCCCCGCACATCTCTTTTACAATTTTTGTCTCTCACCTTAAAGCTCTGCCCTCTCAACCTTGACATTGGCACCATGGGAAAAGGATTCTGACTGTCTACATTCTCTATTCATCTCACAGATTTATATATTTATATCAGGCCTTCCCACAGCCTTTGAGCTGGGTGGTTCATTGCCACAGACGGCAGTAGAGGCCAAGTCAGTGGATATATTTAAGACAGAGATAGATAGATTGTTGATTAGTGCGGGTGTCAGGGGTTATGGGGATAAGGCAGGAGAATGGGGTTAGGAGGGAGAGATAGATCAGCCATGGTTGAATGGCAAAATAGACTCGATGGGCCGAATGGCCTAATTCTGCTCCTATCACTTATGATCTTGTCAACTCGATAGAAAACAATACAATTCTTTCCACCATCTTTAGTTTTATTTAGTTTAGAGATAAAGCAAAGAAATATGCCCTTCGGCCCACCATGACCGCACCAGCCAGCGATCCCCGCACACTTACACTATCCCACACACACTAGGGACAATTTACACTGATACCAAGCCAATTAACCTAGAAACCTGTACAACTTGAGTGTGGGAGAAAACCGGAGCACCCGGCGAAAACCCACGTACATCATGAGGTGCACACCTGTACATGGTACTAACACCATCATCAAGTATGCAGATGATACAACGATGATTGGCCTCATCAGCAACAACGATGAGTCAGGCTATAGGGAGGAGGTCCAGCTCCTAACTGTGCGCTGACAACAACGTGGCCCGTAACTCCAAGAAGACCAAGGAGCTCATTGTGGACTACAGGAAGTCTAGGGGTGGCACGCACACCCCCATCCATATTAACGGGCCGGAGGTGGAACGTGTTTCCAGCTTCAGGTTTCTGGGGGTCAACATCTCCGATGACCTCTCTTGGACCCACAATACCTCAACTCTGGTCAATAAGGCTCACCAGCGTATCTTCTTCCTGAGGAGACTAAAGAAGGTCCATCTGTCTCCTCAGTTTCTGGTGAACTTCTACCGCTGCACCATCGAGAGCATCCTTACCAACTGTATCACAGTATGGTATGGCAACTGCTCTGTCTCCGACTGGAAATCACTGCGGAGGGTGGTGAAAACTGCCCAACGCATCACCGGTTACTCGCTCCCCTCCACTGAGTCTGTCCAAAGCAAGCGATGTCTGCGGAGGGCGCTCAGCTTCGCCAAGGACTGCTCTCACCCTAGACACAGTCTGGGGATCCTCCTACCATCTGGGAGGCGCTACAGGTCTCTCCGTTGCCGGACCAGCAGGTCCAGGAGCAGCTTCTTCCCTGCGGCTGTTACATTACTCAACTCTGTACCTCGGTGATCACCGCCCACCCCGGATACTCCTTACACCAGAAAAAATGCACTACTATGACTGTATGTACATATATATATATTTATTGCTCATATTCTATGTCGCTCTTCTAGAGAGATGCTAAGATATATGGAACGAGCTGCCAGAGGAGGTAGTTGAGGCAGGGACTATCCCAGTGTTTAAGAAACAGACAGGTACCTGGATAGGACAGGTTTGGAGGGATATGGGCCAAACGTTGGCCGGTGGGACTAATATAGCTGAGACGTGTAGGCTGTTGATAGTAAGTTAAGCCGAAGGGCCTGCTTCCACACTGGATCACTCTCTGTGACTATGACTTTAAGGTTCTATAACTGTATGAGAAGGCAGGAGAATGGGGATAGGAGGGAGAGGTGGATCAGCAATGATTGAATGGTGGAGTAGACTTGGCCATTCTGCCATCTAATTCTGCTCCTATCACTTATGCCCTTATGATGTTTCGAGGGACGTCAGTGTGTATCTACTTACATTCTACAGTGAGGGTCACATCCCTCTCTGCTGTCCCGTGTTCATTCTCCGCCACACACTGATAGACCCCAGCATCCTGCCGTGTCAGCTGTGGGAACTCCATCCACAGCTCGTTGCTGGAACGTGTTGTGTTCAGCGTGACACCGAGATGTCTCCACGTCAGGTTAGATGTTGGGAAACTCTGGACGGAGCAGAGGATCGCTGCAGAGTTGCCTTCCTTTACAATGACCCGGGAACTGTTCACGTTGTCGTGGGAAGTTATTGAGAGATTCCGCGGAGCATCTAAAGACAAACAAAGGTTTAAACATGTTCACACGGCAGAATTCCACATGTCAAACAGGACAATACGGAGAGAAACTATGCAGTATGGATGTGACCAGTCTGCAGAAGGGTCTCGACCCAAAACGTCACCCATTCCTTCTCTCTAGAGATGCTGCCTGACCATCTGAGTATCTCCAACTCTTTGTGTTTAACCTTGGTTTAAACCAGCACCTGCAGTTCCTTCCTACACATTTCGTCTGCTCCACTGCGTAATCTCCTCAAGATATGTCTACTTTGAAGAGGTTCTCCTCCTCTTTCCGACGAGAGTTTGAGCCATAGGGTGATAGTGTGGAAACAGGCCTGTCGGCCTAATTTACCCACACCGGCCAACATGTGCCAGATACACTAGTGCCACCTGCCCGCATATGGCCCATATCCCTCCAAACATAGACGATAGGTGCAGGAGTAGGCCATTCGGCCTTTCGAGCCTGCACCGCCATTCAATATGATCATGGCTGATCACCCAACTCAGTATCCTGTAGCTGCCTTCTCTCCATACCCCCTGATCCCTTTGGCCACAAGGGCCACATCTAACTCCCTCTTAAATATAGCCATTGAACTGGCCTCAACTACCTTCTGTGTGCAGAGAGTTCCACAGATTCACCACTCTCTGTGTGTGAAAAATGTTTTTCTCGTCGATGGAAGGAGATCCTTCTTCCCTGTGGCTATCAAACTGTACAACTCCTCCCCCTTCTGTCGTGAGCTAGACTGAGACTGTCTCCCCTCCTCCCCCCCCCCCCCCCCCCCACGTAATTTTTGCACATCCCCCAATCCTTTCCACTCGTCACTTTAATTCCATGTTTCAGGTGTTTTGTGTTTTTATGACTGTTGGCTAATCAATTTCCCTCCTGGGATAAATAAAGTTATATCATGTCGTATTGTATTGTAAAACTAGCCCCGCACATCTCCTTTTCAATTTTCCCCTCTCACCTTAAAGCTCTGCCCTCTCAACCTTGACATTTGCACCATGGGAAAAAGATTCTGACTGTCTACCTTCTCTATGCATCTCATAGTTTCATATATTTCTCTCAGGTCTCCCCTCAGCCTTTGAACTGCGAGGTGAATCTATGTAATTCATTGCCACAGATGGCGATGGATGACAAGTCGGGGGTATATTTAAGACAGAGATAGATAGATTCTTGATTAGTACGGGTGTCAGGGGTTATGGGAAGACAGGAGAACGGGGTTGGGAGGGAGAGATAGATCAGCCATGATTGAATGGCAGAGTAGACATGATGGGCCGAATGGCCTAATTCTGCTCCTTTCACATGAACTTATCAACTCGGTAGAAAACAATACAAATCTTTCCACCATCTTTAGTTTAGTTTAGTTTAGAGATAAAGCAAAGAAATATGCTCTTCGTCCCACCATGTCCGCACCAACCAGCGATCCCCGCACACTTACACTATCCCACACACACTAGGGACAATTTACACTGATACCAAGCCAATTAACCTACAAACCTGTACAACTTGAATGTGGGAGGAAACCGGAGCAACCGGCGAACAACCACGTAGATCATGAGGTGCACACCTGTACATGGTACTAACACCATCATCAAGTATGCAGATGATACAACGATGATTGGCCTCATCAGCAACAACGATGAGTCAGGCTATAGGGAGGAGGTCCAGCTCCTAGCAGCACTGTGCGCTGACAACAACCTGGCCCGTAACTCCAAGAAGACCAAGGAGCTCATTGTGGACTACAGGAAGTCTAGGGGTGGCACGCACACCCCCATCCATATTAACGGGCCGGAGGTGGAACGTGTTTCCAGCTTCAGGTTTCTGGGGGTCAACATCTCTGATGACCTCTCTTGGACCCACAATACCTCAACTCTGGTCAATAAGGCTCACCATCGTATCTTCTTCCTGAGGAGACTAAAGCAGGTCCACCTGTCTCCTCAGATTCTGGTGAACTTCTACCGCGCATCATCGAGAGCATCCTTATCAACTGTATCACAGTATGGTATGGCAACTGCTCTGTCTCCGACTGGAAATCACTGCGGAGGGTGGTGAAAACTGCCCAACGCATCATCGGTTACTCCCTCTCCTCCATTGAGTCTGTCCAAAGCAAGCGATTTCTGCGGAGGGCGCTCAGCTTCGCCAAGGATTGCTCTCACCCCAGACACAGTCTGTTTATCCTCCTACCATCCGGGAGGCGCAACAGGTCTCTCCGTTGCCGGACCAGCAGGTCCAGGACCAGCTTCTTCCCTGCGGCTGTTACATTACTCAACTCTGTACCTCGGTGATTGCCAGTCTCCCCCCCCCCCCCCCCCCCCCGGATACTCCTTCCACCAGAAACAATTGCACTACTATGACTGTATGTACATATATATATTTATTGCTCATATTCTATGTCGCTCTTCCAGGGAGATGCTAACTAACTGCATTGTGTTGTCTCTGTACTGTACACTGCACAATGACAATAACGTTTGAATCTGAATCTGAATCTGAATCTGAGGTGAACTTACAAACTCCCCACAGACAAGTACCCGTAGTCGGGATCGAACCCGTCTCTCTGATGCTGTGAGGCAGCAACTCTACCGTTGGACCACTGTGTGCCCTCCTTAAAACTCCTTACTGCTAATACTCTGTAATCCATTCTGCACCCTCACCACATCCTTCCTGTTTTGTGGTGACCAGAACTGCACACAATGCTTCAAATCATTTTATCTAATCTTCCTCATCTTAGAAGAGGAGAGGAAATAAAGAAAGGTGTTGTCAATCAGGAATGGGTACAGAGAAGATGTATGAGGATGTGGCCAGGACGCGAGGCCCTGAGCTATAGGGAGAGGTTGAGCAGGCTGGGATTATTCTGCATAGAGCGCAGGAGGATGAGGGGTGATCTTGTAGAGGTGGATAATATCATGAGAGGAATAGATCGGGTAGACGCACAGAGTCTCTTGCCCAGAGTAGGGGAATCGAGGACCAGAGGACATAGGCTTAAGGTGAAGGGGAAAAGATTTAATAGGAATCTAGATGGTGACGTTTTCATACAGCGGGTAGTTGGTATATGGAACGAGCTGCCAGAGGAGGTAGTTGAGGCAGGGACTTTCCCAGTGTTTATGAAACAGACAGGTACCTGGATGGGACAGGATTGGAGGGATATGGGCCAAACGTGGGCCGGAGGGACTAATATAGCTGAGATGTGTAGGCCGTTGATAGTAAGTTAAGCCGAAGGGCCTGTTTCCACACTGGATCACTCTCTGTGACTATGAATTTAAGGCTCTATAACTGTATGAGAAGGCAGGAGAATGGGGTTAGGAGGGAGAGATGGATCAGCAATGATTGAATGGTGGAGTAGACTTGGCCATTCTGCCATCTAATTCTGCTCCGATCACTTATGACCTTATGATGTTTCGAGGGATATGTCAGTGTGTATCTACTTACATTCTACAGTGAGGGTCACATCCCTCTCTGCTGTCCCGTGTTCATTCTCCGCCACACACTGATAGACCCCAGCATCCTGCCGTGTCAGCTGAGGGAACTCCATCCACAGCTCGTTGCTGGAACGTGTTGTGTTCAGCATGACACCGATATGTCTCCACGTCAGGTTAGATGTTGGGAAACTCTGGACGGAGCAGAGGATCGCTGCAGAGTTTCCTTCCTTTACAATGACCCGGGAACTGTTCACGTTGTCGTGGGAAGTTATTGAGAGATTCCGCGGAGCATCTAAAGACAAACAAAGGTTTAAACATGTTCACACGGCAGAATTCCACATGTCAAACAGGACAATACGGAGAGAAACTATGCAGTATGGATGTGACCAGTCTGCAGAAGGGTCTCGACCCAAAACGTCAAACATTCCTTCTCTCTAGAGATGCTGCCTGACCATCTGAGTATCTCCAATTCTTTGTGTTTAACCTTGGTTTAAACCAGCACCTGCAGTTCTTTCCTACACATTTTGTCTGCTCCACTGCGTAATCTCCTCAAGATATGTCTACTTTAAAGAGGTTCTCCTCCTCCTTCCGACGAGAGTTTGAGCCATAGGGTGATAGTGTGGAAACAGGCCTGTCGGCCTAATTTACCCACACCGGCCAACATGTGCCAGATACACTAGTGCCACCTGCCCGCATATGGCCCATATCCCTCCAAACATAGACAATAGGTGCAGGAGTAGGCCATTCGGCCTTTCGAGCCTGCACCGCCATTCAATATGATCATGGCTGATCATCCAACTCAGTATCCTGTACCTGCCTTCTTTCCATACCCCCTGATCCCTTTAGCCACAAGGGCCACATCTAACTCCCTCTTAAATATAGCCATTGAACTGGCCTCAGCTGCCTTCTGTGTGCTGAGAATTCCACAGATTCACCACTCTCTGTGTGTGAAAAAGGTTTTTCTCGTCGATGAAAGGAGATCCTTCTTCCCTGTGGCTATCAAGCTGTACAACTCCTCCCCCTTCTGTCGGGAGGTAGACTGAGACTGTCTCCCCTTCCCACACCCCTCCCACGTAATTTTTGCACATCCCCCAATCCTTTCCACTCGTCACTTTAATTTCATGTTTCATATGTTTTGTGTCTTTATGACTGTTGGCTAATCAATTTCCCTCCTGGGATAAATAAAGTTATATCATGTCGTATTGTATTGTAAAACTTGCCCCGCACATCTCCTTTTCAATTTTCCCCTCTCACCTTAAAGCTCTGCCCTCTCAACCTTGACATTTGCACCATGGGAAAAAGATTCTGACTGTCTAACTTCTATATGCATCTCATAGTTTCATATATTTCTCTCAGGTCTCCCCTCAGCCTTTGAACTGCGAGGTGAATCTATGGAATTAATTGCCACAGACGGCGGTGGATGACAAGTCAGTGGGTATATTTAAGACATAGATAGATAGATTCTTGATTCGTACGGGTGTCAGGGGTTATGGGAAGACAGGAGAATGAGGTTGGGAGGGAGGGAGAGATAGATCAGCCATGATTGAATGGCAGAGTAGACATGATGGGCCGAATGGCCTAATTCTGCTCCTTTCAAATATGAACTTATCAACTCGGTAGAAAACAATACAAATCTTTCCACCATCTTTAGTTTCGTTTAGTTTAGAGATAAAGCAAAGAAATATGCCCTTCGGCCCACCATGTCCGCACCAACCAGCGATCCCCGCACACTTACACGATCCCACACACACTAGTGACAATTTACAATTTACCAAGTCAATTAACCTACAAACCTGTACGACTTGAGTGTGGGAGGAAACCGGAGCACCCGGAGAAAACCCACGTAGGTCATGAGGTGCACACCTGTACATGGTACTAACACCATCATCAAGTATGCAGATGATACAACGATGATTGGCCTCATCAGCACCAACGATGAGTCAGCCTATAGGGAGGAGGTCCAGCTCCTAGCAGCATTGTGCGCTGACAACAACCTGGCCCGTAACTCCAAGAAGACCAAGGAGCTCATTGTGGACTTCAGAAAGTCTAGGGGTGGCACGCACACCCCCATCCATATTAACGGGACGGAGGTGGAACGTGTTTCCAGCTTCAGGTTTCTGGGGGTCAACATCTCCGATGACCTCTCTTGGACCCACAATACCTCAACTCTGGTCACGAAGGCTCACCAACGTCTCTTCTTCCTGGGGAGACGGAAGAAGCTCCATCTGTCTCCTCAGATTCTGGTGAACTTCTACCGCTGCACCATCGAGAGCATCCTTACCAACTGTATCACAGTATGGTATGGCAACTGCTCTGTCTCCGACAGGAAATCACTGCGGAGTGTGGTGAACACTGCCCAACGCATCACCGGTTACTCCCTCCCCTCCATTGAGTCTGTCCAAAGCAAGCGATGTCTGCGGAGGGCGCTCAGCATCGCCAAGGACTGCTCTCACTCCAGACACAGTCTTCTTATCCTCCTACCATCCGGGAGGCGCTGCAGGTCTCTCCGTTGCCGGACCAGCAGGTCCAGGAACAGCTTCTTCCCTGCGGCTGTTACATTACTCAACTCTGTACCTTGGTGATTGCCAGTCTCTCCCACCGACCCCCCCCCCCCCCACCCCCCCCCCCCCCCACCCCCCCCCCCCCCGGACACTCCACCCACCAGAAAAAAATAGCACTACTATGATGTATGTACATATATATATTTATTTCTCAGAATCTATGTCGCTCTTCCAGGGAGATGTTAACTAACTGCATTTCGTTGTCTCTGTACTAACACTGAACAATGACAATAAAGTTTGATTCTGAATCTGAATCTGAATCTGAGGTGAACTTACAAACTGCCGACAGACAAGTACCCATAGTCAGGATCGAACCCGGCTCTCTGGTGCTGTGAGACAGCAACTCTACCGTTGGACCACTGTGTGCCCTCCTTAAAACTCCTTATTGCTAATACTCTGTAATCCAGGCAGCATTCTGCACCCTCACCACGTCCTTCCTGCAATGTGGTCACCAGAACTGCACACAATGCTTCAAATAATTTTATCTAATCTTCCTCATCTTAGAACAGGAGAGAGGAAATAAAGGCAAGGTGTTGTCAAGCAGGAAAGGGTACAGAGAAGTTTTATGAGGATGTGGCCAGGACTCGAGGCCCTGAGCTATAGGGAGAGGTTGGGGCAGGGCTGGGAGTCTATTCTGCATATAGCGCAGGAGGATGAGGGGTGATCTTATAGAGGTGTATAATATCATGAGAGGAATAGGTCGGGTAGACGCACAGAGTCTCTTGCCCAGAGTAGGGGCATCGAGGACCAGAGGACATAGTCTTAAGGTGAAGGGGAAAATATTTAATAGGAATCTAGGTGGTGACGTTTTCATACAGCGGGTAGTTGGTATAAGGAACGAGCTGCCAGAGGAGGTAGTTGAGGCAGGGACTATCCCAGTGTTTAAGAAACAGACAGGTACACGGATAGGACAGGTTTGGATGGATATGGGCCAAACGTGGGCAGGTGGGACTAATATAACTGAGACATGTAGGCTGTTGATAGTAAGTTAAGCCGAAGAACCTGTTTCCACACTGGATCACTCTCTGTGACTATGACTTTAAGGCTCTATAACTCTATGAGAAGGCAGGAGAATGGGGTTAGGAGGGAGAGATGGATCAGCAATGATTGAATGGTGGAGTAGACTTGGCCATTCGGTCATCTAATTCTGCTCCTATCACTTATGACCTTATGATGTTTCGAGGTACATGTCAGTGTGTATCTACTCACATTCTACAGTGAGGGTCACATCCCTCTCTGCTGTCCCGTGTTCATTCTCCGCCACACACTGATAGACCCCAGTATTCTGCCGTGTCAGCTGAGGGAACTCCATCCACAGCTCGTTGCTGGAACGTGTTGTGTTCAGTGTGACACCGAGATGTCTCCACGTCAGTTTAGATGTTGGGAAACTGTGGACGGAGCACAGGATCGCTGCAGAGTTTCCTTCCTTTACACTGACCCGGGAAATGCTCACGTTGTCGGGGAAAGTGATTGAGAGATTCCACGGAGCATCTAAAGACAAACAAAGGTTTAAACGTGTTCACACGGCAGAATCCCACGTGCCAACCAGGACAGTATGGAGAGAAAAGATGCAGTACGGATGTAGCCATTCTGCAGAAGGGTCTCGTCCTGAAACGTCACCCATTCTTTCTCTCTAGAGATGCTGCCTGACCCACTGAGTATCTCCAGCTCTTTGTGTCTACACTTGGTTTAAACCAGCACCTGCAGTTCCTTCCTACACATTTCGTCTGCTCCACTGCAAAATCTCCTCAAGATATGTCTACTTTGAAGAGGTTCTCCTCCTCTTTCCACGAGAGTTGGAGACATCGGGTGACAGTGTAGAAAACAGGCCTTTCGGCCTAATTTGCCCACACCGGCCAACATGTCCCAGATACTCTAGTGCCACCTGCCCGCATATGGCCCATATCCCTCCAAACATAGACAATAGGTGCAGGAGTAGAGGCTGTTCAGCCTCTCTAGCCTGCACCGCCATGCAATATGATCATGGCTGATCATCCAACTCAGTATCCTGTACCTGCCTTCTCTCCATACCCCCTGATCCCTTTAGCCACAAGGGCCACGTCTAACTCCCTCTAAAATATAGCCAATTAACTGGCCTCAACTACCTTCTGTGGCAGATAATTCTACAGATTCACCACTCTCTGTGTGTGAAAAATGTTTTTCTCATCTCGGTCCTAAAAGATTTCCCTCTTATCCTAAAACTGTGTGACCCCTTGTTCTGGACTTCCTCAACATCGGGAATAATCTTCCTGCATCTAGCCTGTCCAACCCCTAAAGAATGTTGTAAGTTGTTACAAGATCCCCTATATAGATCGGGCACGTTGGCCGGTTGACTCCATCTACACCTCACGCTGCCTCGGCAAGGCTAGCAGCATAATCAAGGACGAGTCGCTCCCCTTCCTCTTCTCCCCTCTCCCATCGGGCAAGAGGTACAGAAGTGTGAAAACGCACACCTCCAGATTTAGAGACAGTTTCTTCCGGCTGTTATCAGGCAACTGAACCATCCTACCACAACCAGAGCGCAGCCCTGAATTACTATTGTGCTATCTTTAAAAAAAAAATTAGAAGTTAATACAATACAAAACAATACAGTGGAACCTAATTTTAGGTGCCAACTATGTCATAACGTAATACATTCTATGTACAACCTCTAGTTTTATGTTTGAAAAAAAGGAAGTAAGAAAAACAGGAAAAAAAAAGTGAGAAGGAAAAGAGGTATAATAGATAGTAGAAAATAGAAAAACGTGAAATGTGTATATAAGAAAAGAAAGAGTAGAAAGTAGAAATAGGAGACCCTTAAAAAAGAAATTTTCAAATCTTTATTCGGATTTGTAAATCTATCCACGACGTGACCTGGAATCAGTAATCCTTACGGTACCGCTGCATCACATGATTCCAAAAAGTCGATGAAAGGGGACCAACTCCTTATAATTGGTCATATTTATCTATTAGTCGGAGTGTCATTTCTTCAAGGTGTGCTATGTCCATCATATTCCTAATCCACATTTTAACAGTTGGTATAGCTGTAATTTTTCCAAAATTTAAGTATCAATTTATTTCCAATTATTAACCCATAATTAAAAAAAGTGTTGATCTTTATTTAAATTGATATCTTCTAATATTATTCCAAATATAATCCATTCCGTATTAGGTTCTATTCTTGTCTTGAAAAGCTTTGTAAATATATCGAATATATCGCTCCAAAATGTATTCAACTTTGTACATCCTGCAAATGAATGTGTTATATTAACATTTTGAAACAAACATTTCTCGCATCTGGGAGAGACGTTTGGGTAGAATTTATTCAACCTCGTTTTTGAATAATATAGTTTGTGTAATAATTTAAATTCAATTAAATTATGTCTTGCATTAATGGAACAATTATGTGTGTTCATCAGATACTTTTCCCATCTATCTTTCGGCATCTTTATCATTAGTTCCTGTTCCCAATCTTATCTTAGTGCCTCTGTTGAGGGTAATTCTCTATTTAATATATTATTATAAAAGTATGATATTAGTTTTTGTGAATCAGCCTTAATATTCATTGCTTCTTCTAAAGGTTCTAAAAATATAGTTTGAAATATATGTGTATATTTCTTCATAAAGTCACATAACTGTATATATTTAAAATATTGATTATCATTCAGTTTAAATTTTGATTTTAATTATTGAAATGATAACAATTTGCCCAATTCATACATATCTCCTACTTTCCTAATCCCCAGTCTATCCCATTGTTAATATGTTTTGTCGATAAGAGATGGTTTGAATGCAGGGTTGTTCAATAGTGGGGTTAGCACTGATAGATTATTTAATTTCAAGGATAATTTTATTTGTTTCCAAATTCTTATTGTATTGTGAATAATGGGGTTCTTCTTAGGCCAGCAGCATAATCAAGGACGAATCGCTCCCCTTCCTCGTCTCCCCTCTCCCATCGGGCAAGAGGTACAGAAGTGTGAAAACGCACACCTCCAGATTCAGGGACAGTTTCTTTCCGGCTGTTATCAGAACTGAATCATCCTACCACAACCAGAGCGCAGTCCTGAATTACTATTGTGCTATCATTGATAGGACTGTACTGGCTTTTTCTTGCACTAAACGGTATTCCCTTATCTTGTATGTGTACACAGTGGATGGCACAACTGTATTCGCGTAGACACAAAAAGCTGGAGCAACTCAGCGGGACAGGCAGCATCTCTGGAGATAAGGAAACGGAGACGTTTCGGGTCGAGACCCTTCTTCAGACTATAGGGAGAGGTTGAGTACGCTAGGTTTAAGATGAGAGGGGAGAAGATTTAACGGGTCCTGAGGGGTAACCTTTTTCATGCAGAGGGTGGTGGGTGTATGGAAAGAGCTGCCTGAGGAGGTAGTTGAGGCTGGGACCATTACAACGTTTAAAAAACAGTTGGACAGGTAACATGGATTGGACTTGTTTGGAGGGATATGGGTCGAAGTAGGGCAGGTGGGACTAGTGTAGATGGGGTTCATTGGCCGGTGTGGGCAAGTTGGGCCAAAGGTGTCCACGCTTTAAGACTCTATGACTCCAAAGATATTGCCTGACCCACTGAGTTGCTCCAGAATTTTGTGTTTTAAGCAACATGAGGAGTGACGATACATAGAGGGAGACATTGAGGGTTTCAGGTTCGAGAGACCAATATGATCCAACAATGTCAGGCAGAGGTTAGACAGGCTTCATACAGGTGGAGAACACAAAATACTGTAGATGTGGGCGGCACGGTGGCGCAGTGGGTAGAGCTGCTGCCTCACAGCGCCAGGGACACGGGTTCGATCATGACCACCGGTATCTGCCTGTATGGAGTTCGCACGTTCTCCCCGTGACTTGCGTGGGTTTTCTCCGAGATCTTGAGGATGACTGTGTGTATGTGCATGTGAGAGAGAATGTGTGTGTGTTTGAGTGAGTGAGTGTGTGTGTGAGAGAGGGTGAGTTTGTGAGAGAGGGTGAGTGTGCGTATGTGTTTGAGAGAATGTGTGTGAGTGATGGCGTTCATGTGTGGGACGGAGATAATGTGAGTGTGTGTGTGAGGGAGAGGGAGACTGTGTGTAGGTGTGCGTGAGTGAGTGTGTGTTGTGTGTGTGAGTGAGTGTTGTGGGTGTGAGTGAGTGTTGTGCGTGAGAGTGTGTGTTGTGTGTGAGTGTGTGTGTGTTGTGTGTGAGTGAGTGTGTGTTGTGCGTGAGTGAGTGTGAGAGTGTGTGTTGTGTTTGAGAGTGTGTGTTGTGTGTGAGAGATTATGTGTTGTTTGTGAGTGAGTGTGTGTTGTGTTTGAGAGACTGTGTGTAGGTGTGAGTGAGTCCGTGTGCACGGTGAATTTCAGCATTTTTCATGGGCCCATAATCCATCTGCCTTTTTAGACATGACAGTGTGTATCTACTCACATTCTACAGTGACGGTCACATCCCTCTCTGCTGTCCCGTGTTCATTCTCCGCCATACACCGATATACCCCAGCATCCTGCCGTGTCAGCTCAGGGAACTCCATCCACAGCTCGTTGCTGTAACGTGTTGTGGTTAGCGTGACACCGAGATGTCTCCACGTCAGGTTAGATGTTGGGAAACTGTGGACGGAGCAGAGGATCGCTGCAGAGTTTCCTTCCTTTACACTGACCCAGGAATTGTTCACGTTGTCGAGGGAAGTGATTGAGAGATTCTGGGGGGCGTCTGCAAACAGATACAACTCAGCAATCAGTTTTGTGGCACTTTCGGTGAACCTTGGATTGTAAAATACTTTAGTCTTCAGGCTTTAGATATACAGTGCGGAAACAGGCTCTTCAGCCCACCCAGTCCGCGCCGACCCTCGATCACCCGTTCACACGCTAGTTCTATGGTTAGTTTAGAGATGCAGTGCGAAAATAGGCCCTTCAGCCCGCGCCGACCCTCGATCACCCGTTCACACGCTAGTTCTATGTTTAGGGAAATGAGAGATATAGGCAATGGTGTAGTGAGATATAGAACAATGAATGAAAAATACGCAACAAATTAACGATGATAAAGGAAACAGGCCGTTGTTAGCCTTTTTGTTGGGTGAGAACGAGAAGCTGGTGTGACTTGGGTGGGGGAGGGATGGAGAGAGAGGGAATGCCAGGGCTACCTGAAGTTACCACTGGGCTGTAAGCTGCCCAAGTGAAATATGAGATACTGTTCCTCCAATTTGCGTTTAGCCTCACTCTATCAGTGGAGGAGTCCTAGGACATCAAGGTCAGTGTGGGAATGGGAAGGTGAATTAGAGTCTGAAGAAGGGTTTCGGCCCAAAACCTTGCCTATTTCTTTCGCTCCATAGATGCTGCTGCGCCCGCTGAGTTTATCCAGCTTTTTTGTTTACCAGGGGAATGAAAGTGTTTAGCAACTGGAGATCAGGTAGGTCCTACATCTCTCTACATCATCGGCTATATTTCTCACTTCCCTTTCCCGTGACTTTCACTCTGAATAAGGCTCTCGACCCGAAACATCACCCATTCCTTCTCTCCAGAGATGCTGCCTGTCCCGCTGAGTTGCTCCAGCTTTTGGTGTTGATTTGATTTGTACGGGTGTCAGAGGTTATGGCAGAAGGCAGAAGAAAGGGGTTAGGAGGGAAATAGATCAGCCATGGTTGAATGGCGGAGTAGACATGATGGGCCAGATGGATAAATTCTGCTCCTATCGCCTATGACCTTATATACCAGCACTGCTATTGGATGATTGCTGTTCCTGCACAATAAACGATGTCCGTACTTACATTGCACATTCAGTGTGAGGATCTGCTCGGATGAGACAGTTGGGTATCTGACTCTACAGGTGAGGTTTTGTCCGTGATGTTTGAGCGCTGGTGTCAGGGACAGAACAGAAGTATATGTCCAAGTGTTTCCCCACTGAGTTACTCTGTGTGAGGCTGAAGGAGGTTCACCAGCGGGGGTGACCCAGGTTAAGGTGGGTGTCGTTCCATTACATGTGGTGTTGAAGGAGCAGGTCACGTTCACAGGCTGACCTGCCACCATTTCAGCAGAGAATATCGTGGGTTTATCTGTGAAATCTAACACACACAGGAACAGATACTTTTAGTTAAACATCACTGGATACATCGGTTCACATGGTAATCCCAGTCCCACACGAGCAAGGATGTTTTAACAATGTGCAGAAGTGTGAAAACACACGCCTACAGATTATGAAGGACCAGTCTCACCCCCCCTTAACACCCTCTTCTCCCCTCTCCTATCGGGGAAAATGTACAGAAGTGTGAACATACACACCTCCAGATTACCAAGTACAAATCTCACCCCCGGTCACTCCTTCTTCTCCCCTCTCCTATCGGGGAAAATGTATGGAAGTGTGAAAACGCACACCTCCAGATTCAGAGACAGTTTCTTCCCGGCTGTTATCAGGCAACTGAACCACGCTACCATAACCAGAGAGCGGTCCGGGTTAATGAGCGGTCTGCCTCATTGGTGACCCTCGGACTATCCTTGATCGGACTTTGCTGGCTTTACCTTGCACTAAACGTTATTCCCTTATCATGTAGCTATACAATGTGGACGGTTCGATTGTAATCATGTATTGTCTTTCCGTTGACTGGCTAACACGCAACAAAAGCTTTTCACTGTACCTCGGTACACGTGACAATAAACTCAACTAAACAAGGATGATCCCTGAAAAAGGAGGTACAATGGTCAGGGGAGGTTGGAAAGGTCGGGGATCAGGAATCTTGTGATGACCTGTGATTGGGAAGATGGGGACAGAGTTCTCCACTAAGGGCAGTAAGGATAAGACAGTCATTGTTTAGTTTAGTTCAGGCTGCGTGAAGTGTAGATGGAGTCGATATTAGGAGCATATATGGGCAATGAAAACCTGGTAATAACAGGGCAAAAACTGGAGGTGTCACTGTGACCCAGAAATGAACCAGGAGGATCCTGATGCTGTGGTGTGTGTGTGTGTGTGTGTGTGTGTGTGTGTGTGTGTGTGTGTGTGTGTGGTGTGTGGTGTGTGTGTGTGTGTGTGTGTGTGTGTGTGTGTGTGTGTGTGTGTGTGTGTGTGTGTGTGTGTGTGCGTGCGTGCGTGCGTGTGTGTGTGTGTGTGTGTGTGTGTGTGTGTGTGTGTGTGTGTGTGTGTGTGTGTGTGTGTGTGTGTGTGTGTGTGGTGTGTGGTGTGTGTGTGTGTGTGTGTGTGTGTGTGTGTGTGCGTGCGTGCGTGCGTGCGTGCGTGTGTGTGTGTGTGTGTGTGTGTGTGTGTGTGTGTGTGTGTGTGTGTGTGTGTGTGTGTGTGTGTGTGTGTGTGTGTGTGTGTGTGTGTGTGTGTGTGTGTGTGTGTGTGAATTGTACAGACCATGTTTTTCTCCACTCACTGCTGAACATCTATTGTTTCAGTTTAGTTTGTTGTCACATGTACCAAGGGACAGTGAAAAGCTTTTGTTGCCTGCTATGTCCTAGGTCTCCTCCATTGTTAGAGTGAGTCTAAATGCAAATTGGAGGAATAACATCTCATATTTCGCTTGGGCAGTGGAATCAAATTTGATTTCTCTAACTTTAGGAAGCCCCGGCATTCCCTCTCTCTCCATCCCTCCCCATGCAAGTCGCACCAGCTTCTCGTTCTCCCCCAACAAACAGCTAACAATGGCCTGTTTCCTTTATCATCAGTACTGTTTTGCACATCTTTCATTCATTGTTCTTTATCTCTCCTCATCACAGTCTATATCTCTCGTTTCCCTTATCCCTAACCAGTCTGAAGAAGGGTCTCGACTCGACATGTCATCCATTATCTCTCCAGAGATGCTGCTTGTCCCACTGAGTTACGCCAGCTTTTTGTGTCTATCAGTGAGCAGATTACAATTGAGCCATTTGCAGTGTATAGTTGCACGATAAGGGAATGACATTTAGTAAAGGTAAAGCCAGCAAAGATAAGATGCAAAATAACTTTATTTATCCTGGAGGACAAGGCATTGAAAATGCCATGTGCATTATAATAACAATGAAATTAAAATGACCAGTTATTACACAGTATGTAATATTGCACAAACATTAAATTAAAACATTGAGTGGAAATTTGGAAAATGTAAATGTCCAGGATATGGGACATGCAAAGATTGGAGGGGGGGGGGGGGGGGGGGTATGAATGAATAATGAATGAATACGTTTATTGTCATTGCACATTACTGTGCAACGAAATTCCATTGCATCTCCTCCGGTTAAAAAATGCAAACACGACAACCATTGACACATATGTACACTTATTAGTAAAAATAATAAATAAGTATTTAAAAAGAAATTTAAAAGAATGTTGCATTTCTTGGAATTACATTTTGCTTCCCCAGTGTTCTCTGTTGGAATTAAGCTCTTTTATCGCACATGGGTAGAAACTATGTTTTAGTCTATGGGTGCGATCCTTCAGAGACGTGAATCACCTACCAGAGGGTAACAGAGTGAAAAGGTGGTTGGCAGGGTGGGATGTGTCCTGCTTGATGTTAGTAGCCCGGCGCAAGCATCGGGCCCTATATATATCATCCAAGGAGGGCAGTTGAGCGTTTGTAATGCTCTGTGCAGTTTTTATAACTCTCTGCAGCGCCCTCCTCTCAGCCACAGTACAGCTAACAAACCACACCAGGATCCCATAGGAGAGGAAACTTTCCACGGCGCATCGGTAGAAGGACAGCAGCAGCGGCTGTGAGACGTTTGCTCTCCGCAGAGACCTCAGGAAATACAGCCGCTGCTGTGACTTCTTCACGAGAGTGACGGTGTTCATTTGCCATTTGAGGTCCTGGGAGATGTTTATTCCCAGGAACTTAAAGCCAGTGACTCTCTCCACCGTGTCTCCTTTGATGTATAAAGGAGCAGGTTCCTCTCTCCTCTTCCTCCTGAAGTCAACGACCAGTTATTTTGTCTTTGATGGGTTGAGTACCAGGTTGTTTTTGGTACACCAGACAGTCAGTTTTTGGACTTCATCTCTGTAGGCAGACTCGTCGTTGTTGTTTATCAGTCCCACCACAGTCGTGTCGTCCGCAAACTTGATGATCCTGTTTGTACTGTGTGTTGGTGTACAGTCATAAGTGTATATTGTATACAAGATGGGACTCAGCACACAACCTTGTGGCGCTCCTGTGCTAAGCGTCAGGACTGGGGAGTAATTGGACCCCATCCTGACAGTCTGTGGGCGGTCTGTTAAAACGTCCTTAATCCATCCGCATGTGTTTGCATCAACACCCAGATCCGACAGTTTGTCCACCACTCTGCTGGGGATGATGGAATTAAATGCAGAACTAAAATCTACAAATAACATCCTCACATATGAGCCAGTAATCAGTCTATCCCACGACAGACGAGGCAGTAGTTGTACAGTCCGATCACGGACTGTCCAAGGGGCATCAAATAGGTCTCCAATAGTTCAGCACTGCTCTCTGGTTGTGGTAGGATGGTTCAGTTGCCTGATAACAGCTGGGAAGAAACTGTGGAGTGAATGAGTGAATTATACAGAGCACTTACCAGTAACATGGAGCTGTGTTACAGGGTGGTAGTTGAAACGATCTCCCCCTCCAAAATTAACTCTGAAAAAATAAGGACCTGCATCTTGCTGCGTGACGTTGTCTATAACCAGGGAACAGTTGTTGTCTCCCAGATCTCCTGACAGCCGGGTCCGATGGCGAAACTTTGTTGATTCTTTCCTGGAATTCTTGGAGTGTAAGGCTACATTTTTGTCGTTGTTCGTCTCACTGTTAAACCAGATTCCAATCCGTGGTTTATTGTTTAGATGCGACGGGTACCTGTAGTGACACGGAATGTGTGCACACAAACCATTCTGCGCTGTCACTTCTAGTGTAGTGAATGAACTCCACTCTCCCGATATCACGGCTGAGGAGAGAAGGAACAATCTTTAGCAGTGAACCCCCTGTCAGTTCACTGGACTCACTTTCCACACTTTTATCCTGTGCTGTGGACCTGGTGTGTACAGCGGAGAAGAGCGCCGTGGTGGTGTAGTGGTGGAGCCGCACTCCTCACCCCCACTCCCAGTGTGTCACTCCCTCCTCACCACCCACTCCCAGTGTGTCACTCCCACAGTGCGTCACTCCCAGTGTCACCCTCCTGACCGCCCCTCCCAGTATGCCACTCCATCCCAGTGTGTCACTCACTCACCACCCACTCCCCACCCACTCCCAGTGTGTCACTCCCTCGTCTCCCGCCCTCCCAGTGTGTCACTCCCACAGTGTGTCACTCCCTCCTCACTGCCCCCCCCCCACAGTGTGTCACTCCCTCCCAGTGTGTCACTCACTCCACACCACCCACTCCCAGTGTGTCACTCCCTCCTCACCCCCCACTCCCACAGTGCGTCACTCCCAGTGTGTCACTCCCTCCCACAGTGTGTGTCACTCCCCCTTCACTGCCCCTCCCAGTTCGTCACTCCCTCCTCACCGCCCCTCCCAGTGTGTCACTCACTCCTCACCACCCACTCCCAGTGTCAGTCCCACAGTGTGTCACACCCTCCCACATGCATCACTCCCCCCTCACTGCCCCTCCCACAGTGTGTGTCACTCCCCCCTCACTGCTCCTACCAGTGTGTGTCACTCACTCCTCACCGCCCACTCCCAAAGTGCGTCACTCCCTCCTCACCGCCCCTCCCAGTGTCACTCCCTCCCAGTGCGTCACTCCCTCCTCACCTCCCTCTCAGTGTGTCACTCCCTCCCAGTGTGTCACTCACTCCTCACCACCCCTCCCACAGTGTGTCACTCCCTCCTCACCACCCCTCCCAGTGTGTCACTCCCTCCCATAGTGTGTCACTCCCTCCTCACCACCCCTCCCACAGTGTGTCACTCCCTCCCACAGTGCGTCACTCGCCTCTCATTGCCCCTCCCAGTGTGTTACTCCCCTCTCACTGCCCCTCCCATAGTGCGTCACTCCCTCCCTCAGTGCGTCACTCCCAATGTGTCACTCCCTCCTGAATCCCCCTCCCACAGTGTGTCACTCCCTCCCACAGTGCGTCGCTCCCAGTGTGCCACTCCCTTCCACAGTGTGCCACTCCCACCTGACCCCCATCCCACAGTGCGTCACACACTCCCACAGTGCATCACTCCCTCCCATAGTGCGTTACTCCCTCCCACAGTGCGTCACTCCCAGTGCGTCACTCCCTCCAGACACCCCCTCCCACAGTGTCTCACTCCCTCCCAGTGTGGCACTCCCTCCTGACCACCCATCCCACAGTGCGTCACACACTCCCACAGTGCATCACTCCCTCCCAGTGCGTCACTCCCTCCTCACCGCCCCTACCACAGTGCGTCACTCCCACAATGTGTCACTCCCTCCCACAGTGCGTCACTCCCTCCCAGTGCGTCCCTCCCAGTCACTCCCGCAGTGTGTCACTCCGTCCCACAGTGTGTCACTCCCTCCCAGTGTGTCACTCCCTCCCACAGTGCGTCACTCCCTCCCGCAGTGCGTCACTCCCTCCCACAGTGCGTCACTCCCTCCCACAGTGTGTCACTCCCACAGTGTGTCACTCCCTACCACAGTGTGTCACTCCTTGTGACCAGCAGAGTGTCCCTTGTTGCCAGGCTCCGGAGCCACTCCACCTAGGGTCCATAGGGGGAGGAGTGACTCTGCTGTCAGCGACTGAAGGACTGGTGATGGGATCTAGGGAGTGGGCAGGGCTGAATATGGCCTGGTTGGGTTGTTCCTAGGCCTGGCCAAGCTGGCCCTCCGCGAGTCACGGTGCCAGGCAGAAGAGGGCTTTGCCTGAACCAGTTGGTTGTATCATTACCAGGTTTAAGTCCGTGCCCGGGTGGTGTTAGAGAGGGACATGGTTATATACTGGTGTATTTGTATATTTGTAGCACAGTTGTTTGGAAATGTAGTGTCTGAATAATTTGGTGATATTGTAATACGGTGGAGGAAGTTTTTTTTTGTTTTTTTGTATCGTGATCGTAATTAAATACATTATTTTTGATTTTTAAAATAAACAGTGCGTTGCTCCCTCCTTTGCTGCACTATATTCCATCTGCCACGTCTCTGCCCACTCTCCCAACCTGTCCTAGTCCTTCTGCAGAGTCCCTGCTCTCTCTACACTACCTGCCCCTCCACCTATTTCCGTATCGTCTGCAAACTTGGCCACAATGCTTTCAATCCCCTCGTCCCAATCATTAATATACAACGTGAAGAGTAGTGGTGTACAGGAAGGAACTGAGGAGTTTAAGAAGGAACTGCAGGTGCTGGAAAATCGAAGGTAGACAAAAAAGCTGGAGAAACTCAGCGGGTGCAGCAGCATCTATGGAGCGAAGGAAATGGGCAACGTTTCGGGACAAAACCCTTCTTCAGATTAATGGGGGGTGGGGGGGGGGGGCGGGGAGAAGAAAGGAAAAAGTAGGAGCCCGAAGACTGCGGGGTGGGAGGAGATAGTAGGAGGGCTGAGGAAGGAGAGGAGACAGCAAGGACTAACATAATTGGGATAATTCAATGTTCATGCCCCTAGAATGCAAACTCCCCAGCGGAATATGAGGTGCTGTTCCTCCAATTTCCGGTGTTGCTCGCTCTGGCCATGGAGGAGACCCAGGACAGAGAGGTCGGATACAGAATGGGAGAAGGAGTTGAAGTGCTGAGCCACCGGGAGGTCAGGTTGGTTAACGCGGACTGAGCGGAGGTGTTCGGTGAAACGATCGCCAAGCCTCCGCTTGGTCTCACCGATATAGATCTGCTGACAAGGAACTGAGGATATTGGTTTAACATAGAAACAATGTGCAGGAGTAGGCCATTCGACCCTTCGAGCCTGCACCGCTATTCAATATAATCATGGCTGATCATCCAACTCAGTATCATGTACCCGCCTTCTCTCCAGACCCCCTGATCCCTTTAGCCGCAAGGGCCACATCTAACTCCCTCTTAAATATAGCCAATGAACTTGCCTCAACTACCTTCTGTGGCAGAGAATTCCAGAGATTGACCACTGTGTGAAGATTTTTTTTGCTCATCTCAGTCCTAAAAGATTTCCCCCTTATCCTTAAACTGTGACCCCTTTGTTCTAGACTTCCTCAACATCAGGAACAATCTTCCTGCATCTAGCCTGTCTAACCCCTTAAGAATTTTGTAAGTTTCTATAAGATTCCCCCTCAATCTTCTAAATTCTAGCGAGTACAAGCCGAGTCTATCCAGTCTTTCTTCATATGAAAGTCCTGACATCCCAGGAATCAGTCTGGTGAACCTTCTCTGTACAAGAATGTCTTTCTTGCCTTAAACTGAAGATTGGCACAGAAATCTGGAGTAACTCAGTGGGACAGGCAGCATCTCTGGAGAGAAGGAATAGGTGACGTTTTGGTTCAAGAACATTCTTCAGTCTGAAAGTCACGGGAGAGGGAAACGAGAGATATAGACGATGATGTAGAAACACAGAACAATGAATGAAAGATATGCAAAAAAGTAATGATGACAAAAAAACAAGCCATTGTTAGCTGTTTGTTGGGTGAGAACGAGAAGCTGGTGCGACCTGTGTGGGGGAGGTATTGAGAGAGAGGGAATGCAGGGGTTACTTGAAGTGAGAGAAATCAATATTCATACCGCTGGGGTGTAAGCTGCCCAAGCAAAATATGAGATGCTGTTCCTCCAATTTGCATTTGGCCTCACTCTGACAGTGGAGGAGGCCCTGGACAGAAAGGTCAGTGTGGGAATGGGAAGGGGAGTTAAAGTGTTTGGCAACCGGGAGATCAGGTAGGTCCAGGGGGACTGAGCGGAGATGTTCAGCGAAATGATCGTAGTGGCCCCAGCACCGACCCCTGCGGAACTCCGTTAGGCACTGGCAGCCAACCAGTTAAAGCCTCCTCGCCGGTAAACACTTCTGAGTTGCTGCTGATGGTACCTTGGAGAAGGAAGAGGAGGAAGAACAATCGCCCGATCATTGTCCGATCCCAGATATCCCGTCAGTCCCCGATCTCCCGGTCTGGAAGAGAAAGTGATTGCAGTAAAACTCCAGTGACCAATATACATTAAACGACACGGATGCAATGCTGAGGCTGTTTCAGGTGCTGGTCAGGCCGCACTTGGAATATTGTGAGCAATTTTCAGTCCTAAGTCTGATGAAGCATGTGCAGGCTCTGGATGGGTCCGGAGGAGGTTTACAAGAATGATCCCAGGAATGGGTGGTTTATATACGATGAGCGTTTGACGGCACTGGGCCTGTACTCGCTGAGTTTAGAAGAATGAGGGGGGACCTCAATGAAACTTACCGAATAATGAAAGGCTTGGATAGAGTGGTGTGGAGAGGATGTTTCCACTAGTGGGAGAGGTCACAGCCTCAGAATTAAAGGACATTCTTTTAGGAAGGAATGAGGAGGAATTTCTTTAGTCAGAGGGTGGTGAATCTGTGGAATTATTTGCCACAGATGGCTGTGGAGGCCGATTCAAGCTTTCAAGGTCAGTTTATTGTCACAACTACCATTTAAGGTTAATAAAATTTCAATTATAAAAAAAGCAACAAAAGACATAACTACATAAAAGTTAACATAAACATCCACCACAGCGATCTCCCCACCATCCTCAACGTGACGGAAGGCAATACAGTCCAAACTTCTTCTTCTTTTATTCTCCTGCGGACGGGGTAATCAAACCTTCCGCAGTCTGGGGGATTGAAGCTCCCGCAGCCGGCGATCGAAGACCCTGCGTTGGGGCGATCGATGACTCCACATCAGGGCGATCGAAGACCCTGTGTTGGGGCGATCGATGACTCCACATCAGGGCGATCGAAGACCCTGTGTTGGGGTGATTGAAGACTCCTCGTTGGGGTGATCAAAGTTCCTGCGGTTTGGAGTTTCCCAAAGTCGGTCTCTAACCAGAGACCACAAGCTCCGTGATGGTAAGTCCTGCAGGCACCCGGGGTACAGCTCTCAAAGTCGGTCTCCAGCAAATGCCAACAACTCCTCGATGTTAGACCGCAGTGCGGACGGAGATATGATACGGAAGAAAATCACATCTCCGTCGAGGTAAGTGATTAGGAAAAGTTTCCCCCAACTCCCCACATAAAACATGTTATAAAAACACTAAAAACATACATTTAACACACAAACACAGAACAAACAAGGAAGGGACAGACAGACTGTTGGCGAGGCAGCCATTCCTAGCGCTACCTGGTGGTTACGTCAGTGGATAATGTTAAGGCAGAGATTCCCACTGAGAGTAGGGAAGGTTCAAACAAGAGGACATGACTTCAGAATTAAGGGACAGACGTTTAGGGGTAAAATGAAGGGGAAATTCTTTACTCAGAGAGTGGTAGCTGTGTGGAATGAGCTTCCAGTGGAAGTGGAAGTGGTGGAGGCAGGTTCGATTTTATCATTTAAAAATAAATTGGATAGTTATATGGATGGGAAAGGAATGGAGGGTTATGGTCAAATAATTGTTCGGCACGGACTTGTAGGGCCGAGATGGCCTGTTTCTGTGCTGTAATTGTTATATGGTTATATAGAAAGATTATGAATTAGTGCGGGTGTCAGGGATTATGGGGAGAAGGCAGGAGAATGGGGTTAAGAGAGAATGATAGATCAGCCATGATTGAATTGTGGAGTAGATTTGATGGACCAAATGGCCTAATTCTACTCCTATCACATGACCTTTTGCCCCAGTTCCTTCCACGCTCCAAAGACGTACAGGTAAAAAAAAAATATTTGTCCGAAGTGTGTGCAGGATAGCGTTGGTCACTGGTCAGCATGGGCCGAAGGGCCTGTTTCCACGCTATGTCACTAAACTAAACACATAACTTGTATGTGAACAGTGATCGCGGGTCGGCACGGACTGGGTGGGATGATGGACCTGTTTCCGCGCTATGTCTCTAAACTAATGATAGAACTAGTGTGTGAACGCTGATCGCTGGTCGGCACGGACTCGGTGGGATGATGGGACTGTTTCCGCGCTATGTCTCTAAACTAATGATAGAACTAGTGTGTGAACGCTGATCGCTGGTCGGCACGGACTCGGTGGGGTGATGGACCTGTTTCAGCACTGTATCTCTAAACTAAACATGGTAGTAGTGTGTGAACGGTGATCGATTGTCGGCACGGACTCGATGGGATGATGGACCTGTTTCCGCGCTGTATCTCTAAACTAAAGACAGAACTAGTGTGTGAATGAGTGATCGATTGTCGGCACGGACTCGATGGGTCGAAGGGCCTGTTTCCGCGCTGTGTCTCTAAACTGTAAAACTAAACTAAACTGACATCACGGCTACTGTTCTGCCATGTGGTTACGTCCCACAACTGCCTGGTTCATGAATTAGGGAAGGTATCTGAGGAACAGCCTAGGGCTCTAAGCTGATGATTACTAATGTTGAAGTAAGAAGCTATTCATACAGAGGTTGATGAGGGATTGTGTGGATATATGGAACAAGCTGCCGGTGGAAGTAGTTGCGGCAAGTACAATAACAACATTTAGTTTAGTATTGTTCAGTGACGAGATACAGTGCGAAAACAGGCCCTTCGGCCCAACGGGTCCGTGCTGACCAACGAACACCCATTTACACACTAGTTCTGTGTTTAGTTTGGCAATACAGAGTGGAAACAGGCCCACCGAGTTCGCATTGACTATATCGATCACCCGTGCACACACTAGTTCTATGTTTAGTTTAGTGATCCAGCATGGAAACAGGCCCTTCGGCCCAACGAGACCACGCTAACTATCAATCATCCCGCTCATTAACACTACCCAACACACGCTTGGGATTATTTAAAATGACACCATGCCAATTAACCAACAAACCAGGAATGTGGGTGGAACCTGGATATCCCGGAGAAAGCCCACGCCAGTCACGGGGAGAACGCACACACTCCGTACAGACAGCACCCGTAGTCAGGATCGAACCCGGGACTCTGGTGCTGTGAGGCAGCAACTCTATCGCTGCACCATCATGCTACACTTTAAAAGACACGTGCGCAGGTAGGTGTAGAGGAAAGGTTCAGTGGGATACGGGCCAAACGCAGGAAAATGGGACTAGTTTGGATGGGGGTTCTTGGTCAGTATGGATGAGATGGTCCGAAAGGCCTGTTTCCCTGCTCTATGACTCGATGAGGTTGCGGAAGTTCCTCCCCCCACCTCCTCACCAGACAATATTGCGAAGAGTATTAGGCCCCATATCTGAAGAAGGATATGCTGGCGTTGGAGAGGGTCCAGAGGAGGTTTACGAGAACGATTCCAGAGAATGAGTGGGTTAACTAACGTACGATGAGCATTTGTCGGCGCTGGGCCTGTACTCGCTGGGGTTTAGAAGGATGAGGGGAAAACCTCATTGAAACGTACAGAATACTGAAAGGACTGGATAGAGTGGATGTGGAGAGGATGTTTCCACTAGTTGCTTCAGGTGTGATAGAATTGGAGGGGCAAGAGGTGGAGGTGTTGCATTGCTTATCAGGGAAGATATTACAGCAGTGCTTTGGCAGGATAGATTAGAGGGCTCGTCTAGGGAGGCTATTTGGGTGGAACTGAGAAATGGGAAAAGGGTAGCAACACTTATAGGGGTGTATTATAGACCGCCAAATGGGGAGCGAGAATTGGAAGAGCAAATATGTAAGGAGATTGCAGATATTAGTAGTAAGCACAAGGTAGTGATTGTGGGAGATTTCAATTTTCCACACATAGACTGGGAAACACATTCTGTAAATGGGCTGGATGGGTTGGAGTTTGTAAAATGTGTGCAGGATAGTTTTTTGCAGCAATACATATAAGTACCTACTAGAGAAGGGGCGGTGCTGGACCTCCTGTTAGGAAATGAGACGGGTCAGGTGGCAGAGGTGTGCGTGGGGGAACAGTTCGGGACCAGTGATCACAATACCATTAGTTTCAATATAATTATGGAGAGGGTCAGACTGGACCTAGGGTTGAGATTTTTGATTGGAGAAAGGTTAACTTTGAGTAACTAGATGCGAAAGGATTTAAAAGGAGTAAATTGGGACATTTTGTTATATGGGAAAGATGTGGAAGAAAAATGGAGTACCTTTAAAGGTGAAATTTTAAGAGGACAGAATCTTTATGTCCCTGTCCGGTTGAAAGGAAATAGTAAAAATCGGAAAGAGCCATGGTTTTCAAGGGAAATTGGACACTTGGTTCGGAAAAAGAGGGAGATCTACAATAATTATAGCCAGCATGGAGTAAATTAGGTGCTTGAGGAGTATAAAGAATGTAAAAAGAATCTTAAGAAAGAAATTAGAAAATAAGATATGAGGTTGCTTTGGCAAGTAAGGTGAAAGTAAACCCAAAGGGTTTCTACAGCCATATTAATAGCAAAAGGATAACGAGGGATAAAATTGGTCCATTAGAGAGTCAGAGTGGACAGCTATCGGCAGAGCCAAAAGAGATGGGGGAGATATTGAACAATTTATTTTCTTCGGTATTCAACAAGGAGAAGGATATTGAATTATGTGAGGTAAGGGAAACAAGTAGAGTAGCTATGGAAACTATGAGATTCAAAGAAGTGGAAGTACTGACACTTTTGAGAAATATAAAAGTGGATAAGTCTCCAGATCCGGAAAGGATATTCCCAAGGACATTGAGGGAAGTTAGTGTAGAAATAGCAGGGGCTATGACAGAAATATTTCAAGTGTCATTAGAAACGGAAATAGTGCCGGAGGATTGGCGTACTGCGCATGTTGTTTCATTGTTTAAAAAGGGGTCTAAGAGTAAACCTAGCAATTATAGACCTTTTAGTTTGACGTCAGTGGTGGGCAAATTAATGGAAAGGATACTTAGAGATAATATATATAAGCATCTGGATAAACAGGGTCTGATTAGGGACAGTCAACATGGATTCGTGCCTGGAAGGTCATGTTTGACTAATCTTCTTGAATTTTTTGAAGAGGTTACTCGGGAAATTGATGAGGGTAAAGCAGTGGATGTTGTATATATGGACTTCAGTAAGGCCTTTGACAAGGTTCCTCATGGAAGGTTGGTTAAGAAGGTTCAATGGTTGGGTATTAATGGTGGAGTAGCAAGATGGATTCAACAGTGGTTGAATGGGAGATGCCAGAGAGTAATGGTGGATGGTTGTCAGTCAGGTTGGAGGCCAGTGACTAGTGGGGTGCCACAGGGATCTGTGTTGGGTCCACTGTTGTTTGTCATGTACATCAATGATCTGGATGATGGTGTGGTAAATTGGATTAGTAAGTATGCAGATGATACTAAGATTGGTGGGGTTGTGGATAATGAAGTAGATTTTCAAAGTCTACAGAGAGATTTATGCCAGTTGGAAGAGTGGACTGGAAGATGGCAGATGGAGTTTAATGCTGATAAATGTGAGGTGCTACATCTTGGCAGGACAAATCAAAATAGGACGTACATGGTAAATGGTAGGGAATTGAAGAATGCAGGTGAACAGAGGGATCTGGGAATAACTGTGCACAGTTCCCTGAAAGTGGAATCTCATGTAGATAGGGTGGAAAATAAAGCTTTTGGTGTGCTGGCCTTTATAAATCAGAGCATTGAGTATAGAAGTTAGGATGTAATGTTAAAATTGTACAAGGCATTGGTGAGGCCAATTCTGGAGTATGGGGCACAATTTTGGTCGCCTAATTATAGGAAGGATGTCAACAAAATAGAGAGAGTACAGAGGAGATTTACTAGAATGTTGCCTGGGTTTCAGCAACTAAGTTACAGAGAGAGGTTGAACAAGTTAGGGTTTTATTCTTTGGAGCGCAGAAGGTTAACGGGCGACTTGATAGAGGTCTTTAAAATGATGAGAGGGATAGACAGAGTTGACGTGGATAAGCTTTTCCCACTGAGAGTAGGGAAGATTCAAACAAGGGGACATGACTTGAGAATTAAGGGACAGAAGTTTAGGGGTAACATGAGGGGGAACTTCTTTACTCAGAGAGTGGTGGCTGTGTGGAATGAGCTTCCAGTGAAGGTGGTGGAGGCAGGTTCGTTTTTATCATTTAAAAATAAATTGGATAGTTATATGGACGGGAAAGGAATGGAGGGTTATGGTCTGTGCGCAGGTATATGGGACTAGGGGAGAATGCGTGTTCGGCACGGACTAGAAGGGTCGAGATGGCCTGTTTCCGTGCTGTAATTGTTATATGGTTATATGGTTATAAGAGGTCATGGCCTCAGAATTAAAGGACGTTCTTTTAGGAAAGCGGTGAGTAGGAATCTCTTTAGCCAGAGGGTGGTGAATCTGTGGAATTTTTTACCACAGACGGCTGTGGAGGCCAAGTCAATGTGTTTTCAAGGCGGAGGTTGTCAGATTCTTGATTAGTACAGGGGTCGGTGGTTATGGGGAGAAGGCAGGAGTATGGGGTCGAGAGGGAAAGATAGATCAGCCATGATTGAATAGCAGAGTGGACTTGATGGGACGAATGGCCAAGGTCTGCTACTGTATCTTACAAACGTATGAAATGCTGCATGACTCGCTGAGTTCCCTCAGCAGGTGGAATGTCGCTACAGATTCCAGCATCTGCATCTTTTGTGTCTCAGTGGGAGAAAGTATAGTTTGCAAATTTCAGGTGATATGGTTGCAGCAGGATAAAGGTCATGGCGGTATAAATATGCAGGTAGACTGGGAAATTCAAGTTGGTACTGGATACCAAGATAAATAATTTGTAGAGTGCCTTTGAGATGGCTTCTAAGAGCAGCTTGTAATCGAACATACTGGGCAATTTGGTTTGGCATTGGTACAGTGGCTTGCAAAAGTATTCATACCCCTTGAACGTCTCCACATTTTGTCACATTACAATCACCAACGTAAATGTATTTTATTGGGATTGTATGTGATAGACCAACACAAAGTGGCGCATAATTGTGAAGTGGAAGGAAAATGATACATGGTTTTCAAATTTTTTTACAAATAAAAAACTGAAAAGTGTGGCGTGCAAAAGTATTCAGCCCCTTTACTCTGATACCCCTAAATAAAATCCAGTGCAACCAATTGCCTTCAGAAGTCACATAATTCGTAAATAGAGTCCACTTGTGTGTAATCTAATCTCAGTATAAATACAACTGTTCTGTGAAGGCGTCAGAGGATTGTTAGAGAACATTAGTGTACTAACAGCATCAGGAATCCCAAGGAACACACCAGACAGGTCAGGGATAAAGTTGTGGAGACGTTTAAAGCAAGGTTAGGTTATAAAAATATATCCCAAGCTTTGAACATCTCACGGAGCACTGTTCAATCCATCATCCGAAAATGGAAAGAGTATGCCACAACTGCAAACTTACCAAGACATGTCCGTCCACCTAAACTGACAGACCGGGCAAGGAGAGCATTGATCAGAGAAGCAGCCATGGTAACTCTGGAGGAGCTGCAGAGATCCACAGCTCAGGTGGGAGAATCTGTCCACAGGACAACTATTAGTCGTGCACTCCACAAATCGGGCCTTTATGGAAGAGTGGCAAGAAGAAAGCCATTGTTGAAAAAAAAAGCCATAAGAAGTCCCGTTTGCAGTTTGCCACAAGCCATGTGGGGGACACAGCAAACATGAGGAGGAAGGTGCTCTGGTCAGATGAGACCAACATTGAAGTTTTTGGCCTAAATGCAAAACGCTATGTGTGGCGGAAAACTAACACTGCACATCACCCTGAACACACCATCCCCACTGTGAAACATGGTGGTGGCAGCATCATGCTGTGGGGATGCTTTTCTTCAGCAGGACAGGGAAGCTGGTCAGAGTTGATGGGAAGATGGATGGAGCCAAATACTGGGCAATCTTGGAAGAAACCCTGTTAGAGTCTGCAAAAGACTTGAGACTGGGGCGGAGGTTCACCTTCCAGCAGGACAACGACCAAAAACATACAGCCAGAGCTACAATGGAATGGTTTAGGTCAAAGCATGTGTTAGAATGGCCCAGTCAAAGTCCAGACCTAAATCCAATTGAGAATCTCTGGCAAGACTTCAAAATTGCTGTTCACAGACGCTCTCCTTCCAATCTGACTGAGCTTGAGCTATTTTGCAAAGAAGAATGGGTAAAAATGTCAGTCTCTAGATATGCAAAGCTGGTAGTGACATACCACAAAAGACTTGCAGCTGTAATTGCAGCGAAAGGTGGTTCTACAAATTATTGAATCAGGGGGGCTGAATACTTTTGCACGCCACACTTTTCAGTTTTTTATTTGTAAAACAATTTAAAATTCATGTATCCTTTTCCTTCCACTTCACAATTATGCACCACTTTGTGTTGGTCTATCACATAAAATCCCAATTAAATACATTTACGTTTATGGTTGTAACGTGACACAATGTGGAAATGTTCAAGGGGTATGACAACTTTTGCAAGCCACTAGATATGGGGGGCATAGTGGCACAGTGGTAGAGTTGCTGCCTCACAGCGCCAGACCCCGGGTTCGATCCTGACTGTAGGTGCTGTCTTTACAGAGTTTGTATGTTCTCCCCATGCTCCGGTTTCCTCCAACACTCCAATGATCTTACAGGTTTGTAGGTTAATTGGTTGTATAAATTAGCAAATTGTCCCTTGTGTGTGTAGGATGGTGTTAGTCTGCGGGGTTCGCTGGTCAGCGCAGACTCGGTGGGCTGAAGGACCTGTTTCCACTCTGTATCTCTAAAAATAAAAGTACTGTATAATTGACCAGATTTAATCAGGGTGGTTATGGTCAAAGAACCGTTTGGAGGTAGTGACCTTAAAATGATAAAATGCTGAGGCTTTATAACATGCTGGTCAGACCGCACATGGAGTATTGGGAGCAGTTTAGGGCCCTATATATGAGGAGATAGGTACTGGCATTGGAGAGGATCCAGAGGAGGTTTATGAGAATGGTGGCTTCAACATATGATGAGCATGTGTCATCATTGGACCTGTACGCGCTGGAGTTTAGAAGGATGAAGGGGCACCTCATTGAAACTTACCGAACAGTGAAATGCTTGGATAGCGTGGATGTAGAGATAATGTTTTCACTAGTGGGAGTGTCCAGGACTAGAGGTCACAGCTTCAGAATTAAAGGACATTCCTTTACAAATGAGACGGGGAGGAATTTCCTTAATCAGAGGGTGGTGAATCTGTGGAATTATTTGCCACAGACGGCTGTGGACGACAAGTCAATGGATATTTTTAAGGCAGAGATAGATAGATTCTTGAATAGTGAGGGTGTCAGGGGTTACAGGGAGAAGGCAGGAGAATGGGGTTAGGAGGGAGTGATAGATCAGCTGTGATTGAATGGCGGAGTAGACTTGATGGGGGGGAATGGCCTTATTCTTCTCCTATCACGTATGGCCTTAAATATCATCAACAACATAATTGAACCTGTGGTCTATAAGGCACACTGATGTCGCGTCTTGCTCAAAAGATGAAGGAAGTTTGTCATTTCTCCAGTGACTCACACCGACATCTGCACATGAATTGTGAAAGAACACTGTTAGTTTGCTTCACACCATGGTTTGGCAACAGCTCTGCTCAAGACCACAAGAAATTGCTGAGAGCTTAGTTTAGTTTAGTTTAGAGATTCAGCACGGTAACAGGGCCTTCGGCCCACCGATACCGTGCCATGCTACTGTGCGGGGGCCAGCGATCCCCGCACACTTGCACTATCTGACACACACCCGGGCCAATTAATAATCTTGCCACGCCAATTCACCTACAAACCTGAACGTCTTTGGAATGTGGGAGGAAAGCTCAGTAAACCCAAGTTGGCCAAGAGTCCAGATTGAAAAATGCTTTATTGTCACATGTCCCAGACAGTACAATTAAATTCTTTAACAGGTCAACAGAATATGTAAACGGGCAAGGTACACAAACACGCTGGAGAAACTCAGCGGGTGCAGCAGCATCTATGGAGCGAAGGAAATAGGCAACGTTTCGGGCCGAAACGTCTTCAGACAGGCAAACTCTGTAGGGCCAAGCACCTGACATCAGGATCGAACCTGGGTCTCTGGCACTGTGAGGCAACACTACCACTGCACCACTGTGCCGCCCCTATCGTGGATATCGCCCAGTCCATCACACAAAGCAGTCTCTCCATTCCACCCCCTGAAGGGCCTGTTAGAAAGCATTTTATCAGCTTGGTTTTGGAACAGCTCCAACCACACAACCTTGCTTCGGCCCATCTATTGGTATGGTTGGAAATTGCCATGTGTACCAGAATTGAGTGTTTGCATGCAACCCAGGCAAGTCGTACTAGATAAGGTCATGATGATAGGAGCAGAATTAGGCCATTCGGCCCATCAAGGCTACTCCGCCATTCAATAATGACCGATCTATCTCTCCCTCCTAACCCCATTCACTTGCCTTCTCCCCATAACCTCTGACACCCGTACTAATCAATAATCTATCTATCTGTCTTAAATACATCCACTGAACTTGCCTCCACATCTTCTGTGGCAAAGAATTCCACAGATTCATCACCTTCTGACTAAAGATATTCCTCCTCATCTCCTTCCTAAAAGAACATCCCTTAATTCTGAGGCTATAACATCTGGTCCGATACTCTCCCACAAGTGGAAACATCCTCTCCACGTCCAATCTATCCAAACCATTCACTATTCTGTACATTTCAAAGAGGTTCCCCCCTCATTATTCTAAACTCCAGCGAGTACAGGCCCAGTGCTGTCAAACGCTCACCATAAGCTCTTCCCACTGAGAGTAGGGAAGATTCAAACAAGGGGACATGACTTGAGAATTAAGGGACAGAAGTTTAGGGATAAAATGAGGGGGGACGTCTTTACTCAGAGAGTGTTGGCTGTGTGGAATGAGCTTCCAGTGAAGATGGTGGAGGCAGGTTCGTTTTTATCATTTAAAATAAATTGGATAGTTATATGGACGGGAAAGGAATGGAAGGTTATGGTCTGAGCGCAGGTAAATGGCAATAGGGGAGAATACGTGTTCGGCACGGACTAGAAGGGTCGGGATGGCCTGTTTCCGTGCTGTAATTGTTATATGGTTATATGGTTATATGTTAATCAACTAATTCCCATGATCATTCATGTAAACCTCTCGACCCTCTCCAGAGCCAGATACAGTGCTCAAAACCTGAGTACAATTAACTCACAATATTGAGTACAATTAAGAGTCAAGGGAGAGGGAGACACAGATACACCTTTCTGACCTTTCTGTCCTGGGCCTCCTCCACTGTCAGAGTGAGGCCCAACACAAACTGGAGGAACAGCACCTCATAATTCACTTGGGCAGTTTACACCCCAGAATTATGAATAACATAACATAAGCAAGTTACCCTTGCTCACCTTCTCTCTCTCAATTCCTCCCCTTTCCCATTCTAGGACCAGTCTGACTGTCCTCCTGATTAAATCTTATCTCTGTTGTTCGTTGTCACCTTCTCCCCGCTCCCCGTTGTCACCTTCTCCCCGATCTATCTACATTTTCCTCGAACTTCATAACCTTTGTCTCGTTTTCACACCTTTAACTTCATTATCTCCGTGTCTCTCTCTCCCCTCACTCTCAATCTGAAGAAGGGTCACGACCCGAAACGTTACCCCTTCCATCTCACCGATTTGCAGATTTGGGAACAGTTTCTTCCCAGTTATTATCAGGTAACTGAATCATCCTACAACAACCAGAGAGCAGTGCTGAACTACTAACTACCTCTTTGATAGAAACATAGAAAATAGGTGCAGGAGTAGGCCATTCGGCCCTTTGAGCCTGCACCGTCATTCAATATGTTCATGGTTGATCATCCAACTCAGTATCCTGTACCTACCTTCTCTCCATACCCCCTGATCCCTTTATCCATAAGTGCCACATCTCACTCCCTCTTAAATATAGCCAATGAACTGGCCTCAACTACCTTCTGTGGCAGAGAATTCCACAGATTCGCCACTCTCTGTGTGAAAAATGTTTTTCTCATCTCAGTCCTAAAAGATTTCCCCCTTATCCTTAAACTGTGACCCCTTGTTCTGTACTTCCCCAACATCGGGAACAATCTTCCTGCATCTAGCCTGTCCAACCCCTTAAGAATTTTGTAAGTTTCTATAAGATCCCCCCTCAATCTTCTAAATTCTAGCGAGTACAAGCCGAGTCTATCCAGTCTTTCTTCATATGAAAGTCCTGACATCCCAGGAATCAGTCTGGTGAACCTTCTCTGTACTCCCTCTATGGCAAGAATGTATTTCCTCAGATTAGGAGACCAAAACTGTACGCAATACTCCAGGTGTATTCTCACCAAGTCCCTGTACAACTGCAGTAGAACCTCCCTGCTCCTATACTCAAATCCTTTTTCTATGAATGCTAACATACCATTCGCTTTCTTCACTATCTGCTGCACATGCATGCCTACTTTTAATGACTGGTGTACCATGACACCCAAGTCTCGTTGCTTTTCCTAATCGGGTTGATGACCCGAAGACTATCCTTGATCAGTCTTTGCTGGTTTTACCTTACACTAAACGTTATTCCCTTATCATGTATCTGTACACTGTAAATGGAACAATGGTAATCATGTATAGGAAGGAACTGCAGATGCTAGATTAAACCGTAGATAGACACAAAATGCTGGTGTAACTCAGCGGGACAGGCAGCATCTCTGAATAGAAGGAATGGGTGACATTTCGGGTCGAGTCCCTTCTTTTATCCACAGATGCTGCCTGTCCCGTTGAGTTACTCCAGCATTTTGTGTCTATCTTCGATTATAATCATGTGTTGTCTTTGCGTTGACTGGTTAGCACGCAACAAAAGCTTTTCGCTGTATCTCGGTACACACGACAATAAACATAGATAACATAGAATAATAGAAAATAGGTGCAGGAGGAGGCCATTCGGCCCTTCCAGCCAGCACCGCTATTCAATATGATCATTGCTGATCATCCACAATCAGTACCCCGTTCCTGCCTTCTTCCCCCATATCCCGTAAGAGCTAAATCTAACTATCTCTTAACAAAATCCAGTGAACTGGCCTCCACTGCCTTCTGTGGTAGAGAATTTCACAGATTCACAACTCTCTGGGTGAAAAAGTGTTTCCTTGTCTCGGTCCTAAATGGCCTACCGCTGATAATTAAACTGTGACCCCTGGTTCTGGACTCCCCCAACATCGGGAACATTTTTCCTGCATCTAGCCTGTCCAATCCTTTAAGAATGTTTTATGTTTCTATAATATATCCTCTCATCCTTCTAAATTCCAGTAAATACAAGCTCAGTCGACCCATTCTTTTATCATATGTCAGTCCCGCCATCCCGGGAATTAACCTGGTGAAAATGTTTAACGAAGAACAGCAGATACTGGTTTTAATTGAAGGTAGACACAAAATCCTGGAATAACTCAGTGGGACAGGCAGTATCTCTGGAGAGAAGACATGGGTGACGATTCGGATTTTGAATAAGGGTTTCGGCCCGAAACGTTGACTATTTCCTTCGCTCCATAGATGCTGCTGCACCCGCTGAGTTTCTCCAGCAGTTTTGTGTACTTTCGGATTCGCGACCCTTTTTCAGACCTGATGAACCTATGCAGCACTCCCTCAATAGCAAGAAAACGGAATTGAACTCTCCAGAGATGCTGCCTGAGTTACTCCAGCATTTTGTGTCTATCTTCGGTGTAAGCCAGCATCTGCAGTTACCTTAATACACAAAGTATTTCAGTGATTCGACTCTGTACAAATTCACAACTCAACTAAACAGGTTGTTGTTTGTGGGAACAAGTGACAGACACAGAATTACGTACCTGGGTTGTGTCCACTGCTCGTGTCTGGAATATCGACTGTCAAACTCTTGTTCTCAGTGGCCGTCACTGTGTGGAGAACACGAATGTGTAGAGGGGGAAATTTACATCAGGAAACTGAAGTAAAATAAGGAAGTATTCCTTTATCAGCAAATAGTTAACCCCTTTCATCCCTGATGGGCATGGCTTTGATTTAGTGGAGGGAGTGGTGTAATGTGGGAAGAGTCCCTCACTATATATGCAAACCTACTCTGGCTCTGACCCCATTCCTGGTCTCTGTAACCCCCTCCCCACCGGCACCTACACCCCTCCCTGTCAAATTGGAGGTATTTAATCTAGTGGGTGTGACAGTCTCCTGTTCCACATCGCCATGGTTAGGGTGCTCATTTGCACAAGACTGCACCGATTCAAGAATTGTGTAGGAAACAACTGCAGATACTGTTTTAAATCGAAGATAGATACAAAATGCTGGAGTAACTCAGCGGGGCAGGCAGCATCTCTGGAGAGAAGGAATGGGTGACGTTTCGGGTCTGAAGAAGGGTCTCGACCTGAAACATCACTCATTCCTTCTCTCCAGAGATGCTGCCTGACCAGCTGAGTTACTGATTCAAGAATATCTGGATATGTGCAAGGCAAGTTTGCCCAACTAACTCCGCAAAGTTTTATAATGAATTAGCAGATAGTGAAAACCTAGAACAGAGAACAGCACGGTAGAGGAACAGGCCCTTCGGCCCACAATATCCATGCCGAACATGATGCCAAATTAATCTCCTGTGTCTGCACATAATCTGGAACTCTGCATTCCCTGCATGTCCATGTGCCTATCCTAAAGGCCACCAAAACACCACCATCATCGCTGCCTCCACCATCACCCATAGGCACCATCACTCTCTGGGTAAAAAACCATCCCCACACATTTTAGATCTCATTAAGTTTAGAGATACAGCGCGGAAACAGGACCCTTCGGCCCACAGAGTCCGCACCGACCATCGATCACCCGCTCACACACATGTTCTATGTATAGTTTAGAGATACAGCGCGGAAACAGGCACTTCGGCCCACCGAGTCCGCACCGACCTGCGATCCCCGCACACTAACACCATCCGACACACTAGAGACAATTTTACATTTAAACCAAGCCTATTATCCTACAAACATGTACGTCTTTGGAGTGTGGGAGGAAACCGAAGATCATGGAGAAAACCCACTCAGAGAACGTGCACACTCCGTGCGGACAGCATTTGTAGTCGGGATCGAACATGTGTCTCTGGAGCTGTGAGGCAGCAACTCTACCACGCCCCACTGTGCCACCCACTTCAGCTTTCCCCCTCTGATCTTAATTTACCCCCGTAGGTTATTCCTAGTGTATGAGTAAGACTCGTGGGAAACAGTGAAGTGGCAGAAACTTGAGCGGCCCAACGCCCTCTTGATATATGAGGAAGTAGACAGAAGCTGTGACAGGAAATTTAGTGCTAAAAATGTAAATGTTCTTTCACAGAATGAAGGGAAATGTATCGCAGAGTTCCCCAAAGCTGAGGGTGCATAACACTCATAACAGATGCTGGCTGAAACCAAAGATAGACACAAAAATGTGGAGTCACTCAATGGGTCAGTTTAATTTAGTTTAGAGATACAGTGCAGATACAGCGCGGAAACAGGCCCTTCAGCCCACCGTGTCCGCGCTGACCAGCAAAGATTCTCTGCATTAGTGCGGCAGCGTGGTAGCGTAGCGATTGAACTACTGCCTTGGAGTGCGAGAGTACCAGGTTCGATCTTGGCTACGGGTGCTGTCTGTACGGAGTTTGCACGTTCTCCCGGAGAAATGGCAGACGGAGTTTAATCCGAGCAAGAGTGCAGTGTTGCACTTTGAGAGGTTGAAGGCACAAGGAGAGGGGGTAGTTCCATGGCAAGTCCAATAACAGCATTGTTTGTTTTTAGCACGGAAACCGGCCCTTCGGCCCACCCAATCCTGACTGACCATAGATCACCCGTTCACACACTAGTTCTAGGTTTAGTTTAGAGATACAGTGTGGAAAGAAGCCCTGTGGCCCACCGTGTCCACGCCGACTAGCGATCCCCGCACTATCCCACGCACGCTGGGGACAAGTTACATTGATACCAAGCCAATTAACCTACAAACCCGTACGTTTTGGGAGTGTGGGAGGAAACTGAAGATCTTGTGGAAAACACATGCAGGTCACTGGGTGAACGTACAAACTGTGCACAGACAAACACTCGTAGTCGCGATCGAACCAGGGTGACTGGAAGGCGGTAGCTCTACTGCTGCGCCAACGAATATGGGTGCTGTCTGGGGCCTGTTTCCACACTGTATCTCGAACCAAACTTAGAACGAGTATGTGAACGGGTGATTGCTGGTCGGCACAGACGCTATGGGCTGAAGGGCCTGTTTTCACGCTGTGTCTCTGAACTAAACTACAACTAAACTACCCGGGACACATCCCACTTTGTCTTTTTCTCTCTCTTCATTCTGGTCTTCTCCCAGTCTGTCCATCGGGTTAGAATGCCTGGGTTTCTGACAGGGGTACTGAGGTGAGAAAACTGTGCTGTGGGAGGGATAGTGAGGAGGGAACGCTGCGGGAGGAGGGAGCCACTGCGGGAGGAGGGATATTGAGGACAGAGCGCTGCGGTAGGAGGGAGCGCTGCGGGAGGAGGGAGCCGCTGCAGGGGGAGCGATGAGGAGAGCAAGCTGCCGGAGGAGCGGTGAGAAGGGAGTGCTATGTTGTGGAAGGGATGATGATGAAAGAAGCACTGTTCTGTGAGAGGAACTGTTCACCCCTTACCCTCAGACACCCCCTGTCTTTCAGTCTCCCTCACTTCCCCACAAATCCTCTTCCCTCACAACTCAGACCCTCTTCCCCTCGGTTCCTCACAGCAGTCCCTCCTCCCAGGGTCTCACCCCAAATCGTTGCCTATCCATGCCCTCCATATATGCTACCTGACCCGCTGAGTTACTCCAGAATTTTGTTTTTTATTTGTAATCCATCACGGTGGCGCAGTGGTAGAGTTGCTGCCTTACAGTGAATGCAGCGCCGGAGACCAAGGTTCGATCCCGGCTACGGGTGCCATCTGTACAGAGTTTGTACAATCTCCCCGTGACCTGGATGATCAGCCATGATTATATTGAATGGCGATGCAGGCTCGAAGGGCCGAATGGCCTACTCCTGCACCTAATTTATATGTTTCTATGTTTCTATGACCTGCGTGGATTTTCTCCGAGATCTTCGGTTTCCTCCCACACTCCAAAGACATGCAGGTTTGCAGGTTAATTGGCTTGGTAAATGTGAAAATTGTCCCTAGTGAGTGCAGGATAATGTTAATGTGCAGAGATCGCTGGTCGGCGCAGACTCGGTGGGCCGAAGGGTGTTTCCGCGCTGTATCTCGAAACTAAAAAAAATCATCTGCAGTTCCTTGAGTCTCGCCTCAATTTCCTGACGCTGCCCTCACCCTCCCTCCCGCCCACACTCACCGGGGTCCCACACACACATGCACTCGTTGCCACCTCGGGAACCTCACCGCGGCCGGACGAACAGGGACCACGTTGCAAATGCATCGGATATAGACTGGGGAAATAACTCACAAGAGCCATGTATTGATGCAGCGTTGCAGAGGGTGAAGCCGGCCGGCCTCAGTCTCATTCTCAAAATATACCAGTGGAATGAAATGGAAGGTGGACGGATCTAACCAAGGACTTGCTCCCAGAAAGCACATATCTATTTATATTCCATATGGTGGGGGGGGGACACTCATGTCAGCATGCATCATTAGAAATTGGCAAAGAAGAAAAAAATATATAGGCAAGTAATATTTTCTACAAACCAATGGCAAGCGCTGCTTCATAATTCCACTTCACGTTCTTATAACGGAGCATCTCCCAGTCACTTATTTCTTCAAACTCTTCCTTGGAAAAATATCTTTGAAATGTCTTTGAAATGGTCAGCATCCTAGAAAAACAAACATTGTACCTGATACTTTGGTACATGGTCTGAGAAGGAGCAGCAGCATCTTCCCCGTTCACATGCCCCTGAGATGACATTAATCCGGCTTCTTCTGCCTGTTCTCCATGTCAACGTTCCCTGGAGTCTCACCTCTGAGCCCTGCGTCCCAGACATGGTTTCTCTCATCTCCTTCAGCAGCTCCTCGGTCTCCCTTCCTGAGCTCAGACACCCACTTCTCCTCTCCTCACCTGCACCTCGACTAAACTCCTCGCCTCAATTAAACCCCTCGACTCAACCAAACCTCACACTTCACTACTAAACCTCGCCTCGACTAAACTTTACCTCAATTAAACCTCACACCTAAATCCTCACTTCGACTAAACTTTAACTCGCCTCAACTAAACCCCTCAATAACCTCGACCAAAGTTCACCTCAGCTAAACGTCACCTCACTAAACATTGCTTCGATTAAACCCCTCGGTTCATCTAAACCTCACCTCAACTAAACCCCTACTAAACCCGAACTAAACATCAACTAAACCTCAACTAAACCTCAACTAAACCTCAACTAAACCCCAACTAAACCTCAACTAAACCTCACCCCAACTAAACCCCAACTAAACCCCAACTAAACCCCAACTAAACCCCAACTAAACCCCAACTAAACCTCACCTCAACTAAACCCCAACTCCACCTCACCCCAACTAAACCTCAACTATAAACTATTTATAGCCCCTCCCCCCCGGCCGTTGACGGATCCTCAAGTGACGTGAGCGGCGGCTGCAACCAGAGCGCGGGTCACGTGGACAACTCCAGCCCGCGGCGGGAAAAGGCGCCAAAAGCCGTTGGTCGCGAGTCTCCCGCCATCCTCGCCGGGGGGAGGGGCTGCGTTCGCCGCGGGGCGGGGGCCACGGGTTCGATGTCAACGACAACGTGCGTGTGACAACCCGTGGCGTCACGTGAGGAGCCGCCAACGGCCGGGGGGGGGGCTATACATAGTTTTTAGTTGGGGTTTAGTTGAGGTGAGGTTTAGTTGGGGTTTAGTTGAGGTGGGGTTTAGTTGAGGTGAGGTTTAGTTGGGGTGAGGTTTAGTTGGGGTGAGGTTTAGTTGGGGTTTAGTTGGGGTGAGGTTTAGTTGAGGTGCGGTTTAGTTGAGGTGAGGTTTAGTTGGGGTGAGGTTTAGTTGAGGTGGGGTTTAGTTGGGGTTTAGTTGAGGTGAGGTTTATTTGAGGTTTAGTTGGGGTTTAGTTGGGGTGAGGTTTAGTTGGGGTTTAGTTGGGGTTTAGTTGAGGTGTGGTTTATTTGAGGTTTAGTTGGGGTGGGGTTTAGTTGGGGTGAGGTTTAGTTGAGGTGGGGTTTAGTTGAGATGAGGTTCGAGGCGAGGGGTTTTAGTTGAAGGAGGTTTAGGTTTGAGGAGTAGTTTTGTAGTGAGGGGTGACGTTTAGTTGGGGTGAAGTTTAGTCAACGTGAGGTTTAGATGAAGCGAGGGGTTTAATCGAAGCAAGGTTTAGTGAGGTATGTATTTAGCTGAGTTGAGCTTTAGCTGAGGCGAAGTTTGTCGAGGTGATTGAGGGGTTTAGGTGAAGTGAGGTAAAGTTTAGTCGAGGTGAGGATTTAGTCGAGGGGTGAGGTTTAGTTGAGGTGAAGTTTAGTCGAGGTGAGGTTTAGTAGTGAGGTTTAAGAAAGAACTGTAGGTGCTGGAAAAATCAAAGGTAGACAGAAATGCTGGAGAAACTCAGCGGGTGAGGCAGCATCCATGGAGAGAAGGAATAGGTGATGGTTCGGGTCGAGACCCTTCTTCAGACTGAGGACGTCACCTGTTCCTTCGCTCCATAGATGCTGCCTCACCCGCTGAGTTTCTCCAGCATTTCTGTCTACCTTTAATAGTGAGGTTTGGTTGAGGCGAGGGGTTTAGTCGAGATGTAGGTGAGGAGAAGTGAGCGGAGGTGAGGTGAGGAGAAGTGGGTGTCTGAGCTCAGGAAGGGAGATCGAGGAGCTGCTGAAGGAGACAAGACCATGTCTGGGACGCAGGGCTCAGAGGTGAGACTCCAGGGAACTTTGTCATGGAGAACGGGCAGAAGATGCTGGATAAATGTCCTCTCCGGGGCCTGGGAACGGGGAAGATGCTGCTGCTCCTTCTCAGACCATCATAACCCCAGGGATTGGTGTCAGTGAGGAGTGCATGAGTTCCCTGGGCTCTGGAGTGGATCACTGACCTTAATATTGATCTGGGACTGAGGCCATTGAGACCCCCATACTTCCAGCTGTCTGTCTCCATCTGGCAACTTCCCCAGCTGTGAGGAAAGAATATTAACCTGAAACATTCACTCAGTTTCTACTTCCACAGATGCTGCCTGGCTTGCTGATTACCACCGAGAATGTATTCTTTTTTACAATAATGGTTTTGCAGCAGCCACTGGGTGCTGCTCCTGACTTTAGTGTGGGGGAAGCCCATGATAGTTACTGTCTTCATTGTCCGAAATGTAGACGCTGATGTCTGTTGGCTGGAAACTGACGCTGTAGACACTGGTTGGCTGGAAGCTGCAATCTCGAATCTTGATAGGCAAGATTTGGGTCAGGACCTTTCAGGCAGATCACTCCTGACATGCACCCTAAATGCAGTTTCCTCTCATGGTTTAATACTTCTTTGAATCAATAATTTTTTAATCTTGCTGGAATGCAATTACCAACTGATTTCTTTCAACTCTAGAAAAAAAATCACTAGATTCTAAGTGAAGAAAGACCTCATTTCTATCCTCAAGTAGTTACCTGTTAGTTTTAAGTTGTGATTTAATATCCTGGAATTGTCCTCTATTAAATAAGTAAATTACATTTAAAAATCAGTTCTGCAATTAATATCTGATGATTCCAGATTATACACCAAAGTGTATCAGGTACAATGTTTGTTTTTCCAGGATGCTGACCATTTCAAAGACATTGCTCGCTATTTTTCCAAGGAAGAGTTTGAAGAAATAAGTGACTGGGAGAAGCTTCGTTATAAGAACATGAAGCGGAATTATGAAGCCTTACTTGCACAAAATATTATATCCCTTTTTTCCCCCTTTTCTATTGATGCATGCTGACATGAATCCCCCCCCCCCATATGAAAATTAAATAGATATGTGCTTTCTGAGACCAAGTCGTTGGTTAGATCATTCCATTTCACCCCACATGTATACTTTGACAATATGTCTCAGGATATTGCATATTCCTGGTCTTTGATAACGTAACTTCTATTGGCTCCTTCCTGAACACTCACAGCTTGTGATCTCGGTCTCTGAAGTCAATCCTTCAAGAAGGTGAGTTCACATCAAGCACCCATTCCAGACAGTGTTCATGGCTGAGTACTAAAAACCTGTGTCGAGTAACTACATTGAGGATTCAAGAATATCCTCAACCTCTCACATCTGCGGTCAAGGTTCAAACCTGCTCCAACAGTGAATCTATCGTTCCCATGTTTAAGATGACCACTGTGATTCGCCTCACTGACTACCATCTGGTTGCACTTAGATTCACGGTAATAAAGTGCCTACAGAGGTTGGTTCTGGTGCAAATCAACTCTTGCCTCACAAATGACTTGGATCCACTTCAGTTTGCTAACTGTCACAGCTGGTCAACAGTAAATACTATCTCACTGGCTCTGCACTGCTCTAGACCATCTACAATACATGTCAGGCAGCTATTCATCAACTATGGCTCGGCATTCAACACTATCATCCTCTCCAAATTTCCAGTAAGGTCCATTACCTGGTTCTCTTTGCAACTGGATAATAGAGAGAGTGGTGCTGCAACAATAACCTGTAGCTGAACTCATAACACACTTGTACAGATGTACTGTAGAAATTATCCTGACTGGTTGTATCTTGGCCTGCTAAGGCCATCCAATGTACAGGAATGCAAGAGGCTGCATGGTTTGGTGAACGCAGCCCAGTCCATCACAGGCACACTTCTCCCCACCATCAATAGCATCTACATGAGAACCCACCACTGAAGGCGGCATCGGTCATCAAGGTCCCCATTCACCCGGGCCATTCTATCATCTCGCTGCTAAATCAGGTAGGAGATACTGAAGCCTGAAGTTCCACACCACCAGGTTCAGGATCTGCTACTTTCCTGCAACTATATTCTTGAAATCATTTGTGTATTCCTAATGCAACTGTGATTCCTCTTGCAGTAGCATGGCCTTTTCATAACAACATGATTTGACTGATGCCTTGTAGATTTACACAGTCCTCTCGTAACAGTTTAATAGAATTACCGTATAATTAATGTTTCATGTAAATCCGTCTCTAAGCCTGTGATGCTTCGGTAAAGTAACCTTTCATTGTATCTACATCGTACATGCATATAACAATAAACTTGACATAATTTGGAAAAATTGGGATCGGGATCAAACAAGCCTGTGTCATCACTTGTGCATGCCTGAGACTGAGTTATTCCAGCACTTAGTGTTTTATCCTTGAAGTTCCTCTCTTAACTTGTTCTTGCCCCCTCAAGGACAGCGTACTCCTGCAAAATATTTCCATAATGAGCCTTGGGAAATGTGAATATATTTCCATATGTCTGGAGAAACCCATTGGATGAAAACACAGGCAGTGATTTCTGTTGTATGAAGGCATGAATAATTGAAGATACAGACTCCAGTCTGAGACTAGCTGTTTGGTCCACTGTGTAACTAATTATTGCCATCCTTAATGTCTCCGAGACATGTACTACTTGCAACAGGTTCCACAAATGTGTAGATGCTTAATCAAATGTGTCACTAATGACGTATTTATACGTTTGCAGATTACACCACTGTCGGATCACGAACAATGATGAGACTGTGTACAGGAAGTAGAAAGAGTATCTCGTAACTTAGTGTCAAATTAGCCACATCCCCCTCAATGTCAGCAAGATGAAGAGCTATTTCTCGACTTCAGGATGGGTGGTGGAAATAATCTCCCTCCTCACCTTCCCGGGATCGTTCCCCTCTCCACCCCACTCCCCACCCATCTCCCACCTCCACATCTCCTCACCCTGTCCCCCTCCTGCTCATTTCCATCATGCTCCTCCCCCCACACCCATTCCCTGCCGCAGCAGCTACCCAGGTCGTAGAGCAGTGCCAGGAACCCAGTCTGGTTCTCGTACTCGTCGCGGCCCTGTCTGTAGAAACCAGCCGTCAGCTCACCGCAGCCTGGCTCCATACGAGAACCCTGTCCCCGGAAACAGGCGCGTCCTTGGTTGCAGCAGCGGCTTATTTCACGGCCCCAGTCATGCCCCCACCCCAAGCGCCGGGCTCGGCCCTCATTCCAGCTCCAGCACCAGGCTCTGCTCCAGACAAGGCTCAGTCCCCGGGCTCGGCCCACGCCACTCCTCGTTTAAAGTGAGCGTTTGAATGTCCCTCCTTCCCGGAATGTCGCCTCCTGCCTTGCGAGTGCATTGTGACGTCACTCGGACTTTTTTTTCACCGAAGTAGTTGAGTTTGAGGAAATCTCACTGTTTTTGACATTTTAATGACTAATAATTTCACATATATATGTGAAAATGTGACGGGAAGACGCTTATCGCCACCACGGGAAAAATCTGAGTAGGCGGTGTGAAAATGGGAAGGCTGTGACCTAGCGTTTGGAAGAAGATAGGAATTAACTAGATTGGCACACACGCAGAGACACACACAAGACGAAGACTTTTAGTTATATAAAGGTAACCTCAGGGTTCAAACTGATTTATGTTGACTATTTCTTAGTTGGTTGCAATTCCCGTTATGTCCAGTGAACCTTCTGAAAACTCAGCGGGCGAGGCAGCATCTAGGGAGAGATGGAATATGCGACATTTCGCGTCGAGACCCTTCTTTGAGACCCTTTTTACGTCGCGTGTTCCTATCTCCATAGATGCTGCCTCACCCGCTGAGTTTATCCAGCATTTTTGTCTACCTTCCATTTTTCCAGCATCTGCAGTTCTTCCTTAAACGAAACATCTCGCCAGTCGGTCAGTGTTAAACATTATTTCAAAATATCAATGGAGATCACATTTAACTATAACAATATATTCCGACCAAGTATATGAATCTCGGTATAGGATTCGCCAATGTTGAGTAAAGTCAAATTAGTGACTGGGCATTTAAAGAACCGTTGATGATGGAATCGAGGGCATATCTGGGCTGAAAAATCACCACGAACGCACTTTTGAATGCGCCGCTTATCATTAATGTGGGTAGTTTTTTTATGTACACATCTTGGTACACATTGGCGAATACTCCCTGGTTTTGTTACATGGATGTCCGGGTTATGTTTTCAAATACCTGGTCAGCGATTGAGTTTCTTCATTATATTCTCACTCCCTGTTTCCCGTGTGTATTGATTCTGCTGCTCAATACTTTAACGGTCAGACCTATTTTGCGGGTTAGCAGAGCCCGCAGGAGACTCCGAGATCATAAAAGTGCGAAGAGCTCCAGTGATCCCGAAATGGAAATTCGAAGGAAATCGGTGATATTGTTGTTCATTTTTTCCGGGAATTTTATTTTGTTATGGGCGGTATTTACCTTCTATTTAATCTGGCAACGAATATGGAATTTGGGATATTCAGGTTTTTTTCTTCCTCCCTTTGTATCGGAAATAGGATTTATGCTGCAACTGCTTAGTTGTTGCACAAACACGTGCAGACGAAGTTTAGAGAGCAGTATTTGACTGTGTTAATATATCCGTTTATTCCACTGATAAGAACAATTAAACACTGCACGATGATAAAGGCTGAGACAATTACAGTGTCAATGCTTATAATCGTAGATTTATCGAGAGATGCTGCAAGATCACAGCCTCTGCTCTCATTGAGACCACGCCGAGCTTCAACCTGCTACCTACATTAATCTGACATCGATTGCATTCTCCATATATTCTATTACCCCCATAATCTCCCCACATCCGCCATTCACAATTCAGCAGGATACTCGGGGGGGAATTTACAGTGCGCGCCCCACCTCATCAGTGAAATATGGGAGGACCAAGTGCAGGAGTAACTCAGCGGGTTAGGCAGCATCGGCGAAGGAAATGTATAGGTGACATTTCGGGTCGGGAACCTTCTGCTGACTGATTGTGGGGTGGCCGACAATGAAAGCAAACAAAGACCAGGACAAACCAGGGCCAGTAACACATTACCTCAATCAGGGTGTTTCCTTGAAAGGTCAAGCCTAGTGACTGTGTGATCCCAAGACGGACACATCGTTGTGAGCTGCCAACTGGTTTAACCGACTTTAAATGGAGGCGGGGGAATGATTTACCAATGGGTTGTATTCAAACAAAACATGGGGCACCTGCGCCTGGCCTCACTCTGTTAATTGAGGAGGCTCAGGACAGAAATATATGGTATGGTAATAGGAAGGGGAGTTAAAATGGTTCGCCACAGGAAGATTCAGTAAGACTTGACAGATCAAAATTATGAACCCTCCAACAAAGTGGTTCCTAATCTTACTATTATATTTAATCTTACCGCCCATGGTCAGAGTCGGTCCAATATTGTTGTCAGGTGATCGTAACTTGTTGAACGAAAAGAACAAATCGGAGAAAAATAAAGTGTGGATACTTTTCTGGACAAGAGAGTTTGAGTGGTTAGATTGTATGGGTAGGTGTGATGACATGTATTTACTGACAGAGAGACATAGGGCATGGAGTCATTTCCGTTTTACAAATGTTCAGATTATTGAGTGAACATTATTTTGTTAATTGAGGAGGCTCGACAGAAATGTATGGTGTGGTAATGGGACGGAGAGATACAATAGTTAGCCACTGGAAGATCCAGTAGGCCTTGACAGATCGAACGTATATATTCAGCATAACGGTCGTGTGTCTAAACTTGGTCTCGGCGATTTACAGGAGCCCACATGTGCAACACTGGATGCAGTAGATGAGGTTAGTGGAGGTGTATGTGAACTTGTTGTCAATTCGAACAAATGGTCGTCTGTTGATGAGGAGGTACAGGATCCAGTTGCATGTTCACATGAACTTGTTCACATGAGAAGGTTAGGAGGGGATGCCGATGTTGAACTCGGAATTGTAATCGATGAACATGAAGGAGAGAAGAAAGGTGGGGGAAATAATCATAAGTGTTAACATACTGTAACTAAAAAGTCAATTCGGAGAATAAATAAACAATTTTAGGAAATGTTTAGATTACTAGGCCTAGTTGGCTGGAGTAAACTGAAACATAGGGCTGATCATGAGAAAAGTGGTGTCGCTTTACAACACGCAGTTGCCAGATAATTGGGTGAATGAGGAAACAGAAAGTTAGAGCTAACCCCAACAGATCGGTTGATGTGCAGATGGCAGACTGTGCATTGCCTGTTTACAAATATATGTTACCAGCCAGCACCACCATTCAATGTGATCACGGCTGATCATCCAAAATCAGTACCTCTTTCATGCTTTTGTTTCTACCTGGAGCTTGGAGGTTAGACGCGCCTGCGAGTTGGGGGCAATGTGTGAGTGGATGCGGCGGGGATGGGGTAAAAAGGAGCTAATTAATAATATTACTATAATATCCAGGGGGGGGGGGGGTCAGTGTTTGTGTGTCTGAGGGTGGTTCGTGTGTGTGACGCTCTCTCATCTCCCCGCCCCTTCTCTCAGCACTCCGTTCTCATCCCATCTCTCCCCTGCATCTCCCCACCCCCTTTCCTCGCCTCACCTCTTACACCTCTCTCCCCCTCTCTCCCCCTTTCATGCCCCGTCTCTCTACACAGCTCTCCGCTGCCCCATTTCTTCACTCTCCCCCATCTCTCTGCCCCTTCTCTCTTACCCTTCTCTCCCCCTCTCTCTCCGCTCTTCCCCCCACTCTACCTTCCTCCCCCCTCTCCCCCCTCTCCCCACTCCCGCACTTCACCCCTCCCACCATCCCCCTCTCAAACCCTACTTCCCCCATCCCCCTCGCTCTCCCTCTCTCTCTGTCGCTGCCCTTCCCTCTCTGCCACCACTCTCTGTCCCTGCCCCCTCTCTCTCTCTCTCTCGCTCTGTCTGCCTCTCTCTCTCTGCCCCCTCCCTCTGTTTCTGCCCCCTCTCTCTCCCTCTCTAGTCGCACCTGCGAGTTGGGGGCTACGCCTAAGCGGATAGGGCGGGGATCGGGTAAAATGAGCGAATTAATAATATGAATATAATATTTAAGGGGCGGTTAGTGTGTGCCTGTCTACGGGGATGTGTGTGTAACGTCGCACGCCACCCCCTCCCCGCAACCGCGCGTTCCAATGAAGAATGGTTTGTGTTTGTGTCCGGTTCCTCTCCCCCCCCCGGGCTCCAACCTGCCGGCCATCACTACTCGCTTAGTTTTATATTTAGTTCATGCTTTGCGTTAGGAGTTTGTAGTTTGAGTTTAGTAGTTAGAGTTTAGAGTTGAGTGTTTAGAGTTTGAGTTTATAGTTTGAAACATAGAAACTTAGAAACTTAGAAACATAGAAAAATAGGTGCCGGAGTAGGCCATTCGGCCTTTCGAGCCAGCACCGTCATTCAATGTGATCATGGCTGATCATCACCAATCAGTACCCCGTTCCTGCTTTTGTTTCTAGCTTAGCGTTTAGTTTAGTTTCTGAGTTTAGAGTTTAAAGTTCTAGTTTATAGTTTGAGTTTTGAGATTAACTTAGTTTTATACTAGAATAAGTGGGTCCCGTTGGCTCCCGTCCACTCAACGCGCGGTTGCGGTGGGGGGGGGGGCGTTCTGCGGCGTCACACACAAACGCACGCACACACACAAACACACACTAATCACCCTCCACACACACACTAACCACCCCCGTTGGGTCCCAGCATCACACGGGAGGGCTGGACACCCAACACAATATTTCACCTCTCCACCAAATCCAATATTGCTGGCCAGTGGGGAGGGGGGGGCGCTTTCTGTTGCACTAGTATGAGTGTTGTGGGCCGAATGTACTGTTTCCGCAGGGCTAGTGTGGAGTCGACATTTATGGACAATATATTCCATCTTCCACTTGTCTGCCCACTCTCCCAACCTGTACAGGTCCTTGTGCAGTGTCCCTGCTTTCACTACACCACCTGCCCCTCCACCTATTTTCATATTATCCGCAAAACGTGGCTCCAAAGCATTCAATCCTCTCTTCCAAAAATCAATAATATACAACATGAAGGATAGCAGCTGCAGCATTCACACCTGCGGACCTCTGCTAGTCACTGGCAGCAAACCAGAAAAAAAGCTACGTAATTGCCATTATTTTTGTTCTGCCACCCGGCCAACCTGCTAACCATGCTAGTATCTGCCCTTTGATACATTGGGCTCCCACCTTCCTTAGCAGCCTCACATGTGGCACCTTATCAAAGGCCTATGTTGGTCCTTGCTATTTACGTCTTCAAAGAATTCCAGCAAAGTCACGCTAGAGCAATGCTGACTTAAGTCTATTTTATCGTGACTTTCACAATACTCCGTTACCTCATCCTTTATAACGGACTCCCAAAATCTTACAAACCACCGTAGTCAGACTAACCGTTTTATAGTTCCCCCTATTCTGCTTTGCTCCCTTCTTGTGCGCGGGGTAATAATAGCAATTTTCCAATCATCTGGAACCACTCCTAACTCTAGTGATTCGTAAATATCACTGTGAATGAATGAATGAATGAAAGTTTAATTGTCAAGTATGTACACATACAAGGAGTTTGCCTTGGTGCTCTGCTCGCAAATAACAACACGACATTTAGTATAACACATAAAACATTAAACATTAATAATAAAGCATTACAGATTAAACATGTGAATGAAATAAAATACCAGAGCAAAATGAGGCTGCAATCTTTTGGTTGTTGAGTAGAGCTACTGATCGTGGAAAAAATACTTTTTTTATGTCTGGCTGTGGCGGCTTTGACAATCCGGAGTCGCCTTCCTGAGGGAAGTGATTCAAAGAGTGTCTTGCCAGGGTCAGAGATGATCTTACCCACTCGCTTTCCTGGCCCTTGCAGTGTACAGTTCATCAATGGAGGGAAGATTGCAGCCAACAACCTTCTCTGCTGATCGGACGATTCGCTGCAGCCTCCAGGTGTCGTGATTGGTGGCTCAGCCAAACCAGACCATGATGGAGAATGTGAGAACAGACTCTGCGATGGCCGTGTAGAATTGGACCATCATTGCCTGTGGCAGATTGTGTTTCCTCAGCTGCCGCAGGAAGTACATCCTCCGTTGTGCCTTTTTAACTGTGGAGTCGATGGTATCCCCCCACTTAGGGTCATTGGGGACGATCGTTCTAAGGAACTTGAAAGACTCCACAGATGTGACTAGTGTTGTTGATGGTGTGGGGGTGAGGGGAGGGGGAGCTCTCCTAAAGTCTACTGTCAATTCCACCGTCTTAAGAGCATTGAGCTCTAGGTTGTTGCTACGGCACCAGGCCGCCAGCTGTGACACTTCCTGTCTGTAGGCAGATTCCCCCCCCCCCCATCCTGGATCAATCCAATCAGGGTTGTGTGGTCCGCAAACTTCAGAAGTTTGACAGAGGAGTCAACACGGAGGCGGAGAGGAGAGCTCTTCAGCGCGTCGTCAACAGAGCGCAGAGGATCATCGGGACAGAGCTACCAGCCTTGGAGGGCATCTACCACACGCGGTGCCTCAGGAAGGCCCTCAGCATCCATAAGGACTCATCACACCCCTGCCACGGTCTGTTTCAACTACTTCCCTCCGGCAGACGTTACAAGGCCTTCTACGCCCGAACCTCCAGACTCAGGAACAGTTTCATCCCAAGAGCTATAGCGGCTCTGAACCGGCCCTAATGAGTGCCCCCCCACCCACCCCCTTTGGACAGTCTCCCTCAGATGGTCACGTCAATCAATTCAGCTTGTTTATTTATGTATTGTATTTATTTACCTTTCCTGGACATCAGTGGAGCTGCACACTAAATCTCGTTGCACTGACGTGCAATGACAATAAAAGATATATTATTATATTATTATTATAAAGCGGGCCGGATTGATATGTGTAGGAAAGTACTGCAAATGCGGGTTTAAATCGAAGGTAGACACACAATGCCGGACTATCTCACCCTACAGGAAGGGTCTCGACCTGAAACGTCTCCAGCTGGCTTCTCTCCAGAGATGCTGCCTGGCCTGCTGAGTTACTCAGCATTTTTGTCTCCGGAGTGATGTGTATCTGGGTGATATTATAGGGAGGGTTTGATGAGACAAAAGTTCCGCTGGATGCTCTGAAGTCGGTTCGCAGCCGCAACGCCACCACAGCCTCCGAAGTCAGCCAGCTCCGTGATGGTAAGTCCAGTCCACAGGTTCTGCGACCGGAGCCACAAGGCCGCCAGCTCCTAGAATCTAGCAGCCCAGGACTAGTTGCAGTTCCCAGGTCGGCTTGCCTTGCCCCGGCACTGGCTGCAGTCCATACGTTACAAAAAACAATTGAAAAACAATACACCTGCAGCCAGATGATTTCCGTTACGGAACGGATCCGGCCCGTGGGACGTTGGTTGCCGACGCCTGTCCTAGATTTCAGGCCTCATTGTGACCCGCCCATGTTTTAAAAGCGATTTCCGCTTTGAAAACAGCAATTCATTCACTTAAACGCTTGTTTTTCTTTTGCATTAGACAGACCTATTGTCATTAAGACCAGGAATCTTTATATTTTGGGGTACAGGGACAATAGTGGAGACGTTGAAGCAGGCAGGGATTGTATAGGTTTGCAGGGACTGGTTGAAAATTGTGTGTAGACCAGTGCCAGTTGTTCGGCACAGAGATTGAGCGAAAAGGGGGAAACATTGTCCAGTCCTGGAGATTTCCGGCTTTTCTTTCTTCTCCATCTCCTCAATTTCTATTGTTAGTGATGGAGAAGTGGTCAGATTGGTGTTGGACAGCAAGGAGGGGGCAGATAGTGGACGATGGCCCAGTCTTTACAGATTGGAGTCAGGCTGTAAGTGGGTATTAAATGGCTGTTGTGGAGGAGTGGGTGAGGAAGGGGCCAGTCATGCTGAGAGGAGATGTGAAGTGTTGTGTGGGGATGGGGTATCATAGTTACATTTCTGTTTGTCGAACCTGCAGTAGAACTCGTTCAGGTCGTTGGTCAGCTGACGATTTTCCGAGGAGCGGGGGACTTTCCTCCTGTAGCTGATGATACATTGCAAACCCTTCAAAACTGAAGAAGAGTCACTAGCTGAAAACTTGCTCCTCAATACTGCTTTCCTTTCCTTGGCAGCTCTGATTCCTCTTCTCAACTTGTATCTGGCCTGCCTGTAGAGGTCTGCACCCCCGCTCCTGTAGGCCTCTTCTTTAGGCTGACGGAGCTGTCTGAGTTCTGCAGTGAACCAGGGGTTGTTGTTGTTGAACCAGGTCCGGGTCCTAGTGGAAATGCAACTGTCCGCACAAAAGCTGACATATGATGATACAGTGTCTGTATGGTCATCGAGGCTTGTGGTTGCTTCCATGAACACATTCCAATCCATGCAGTCAAAGCAGGACTGTAGGTTTTCAAAGCCCTCGCTTGTCCAACTTTTCATTGTTGTGTCCACAGGCTTAGCAGCTTGTAGTGTCTGCCTGTAGGTCGGTATAAGGTGAACTATGCAATGATTTGAGTGACTCAGAGCTGCCCGGGGAACAGAGTGATATGCGTTCTTGATTGAAGTGTAACAGTGTTCTCGACTCACTGGTGGGGCAAGTCTGTATTTTGGAAGGTCTTGGCTGAGGTTAGAAACATAGAAAATAGGTGCAGGAGTAGAGGCCATTCGTCCCTTTGAGCCTGCACCGCCATTCAATATGATCATGGCTGACGATCCAACTTAGTGTCCTGTACCTGCCTTCTCTACATAGCCCCTGATCCCTTTAGCCACAAGGGCCACACCTAACTACCTCTTCAATATAGCCAATGAACTGGCCTCAACTACCTTCTGTGGCAGAGAATTCCACAGACTCACCACTCCCTGTGTGAAAAATGTTTTTTCTCATCTCCGTCCTAAAAGATTTCCCCCGTATCCTTAAACTGTGACCCCTAGTTCTGAACTTCCCCAACATCGGGAACAATCTTCCTGCATCTAGACTGTCAACCCCTTAAGAATTTTGTAAGTTTCTATACGATCCCCCCTTAATCTTCTTGTTAAAGTCCCCCAAGACAATGAGCATGGAGTCTAGGATGTCACTCTCTACCCTCATTACCTGGTCAGCGAGTTGCGTAGCGCCTCTGTACGCAGGCTTGGGGGGGGGGGGGGTAAACTCCAACGAGAATAACAGAGGTAAATTCCATCGGAGAATAAAAGGGTTTGTAGTTTATAAACAAGTATTCTAGATTGGGAGAACATAAGTTAGACAGTACCGTCATGTGGCTGCACCGGTCATGGTTAGAATAGAAGCGTATTTTACCGCCTCTTGATTTGAATCGTTTGAATGAAAAGATCCTGCAGCTTCCGGATTTCCCCCAGAAATTCCTGCCATTTGCTATTCTATCATCACCCTTTTCTAGTCAACTTTGGCCACCTCCTCCGTCATGCGTTTGTAGTCCACTTTGCACAGCTGTAATACGAACATATCCGAATTCATCTTCTGGCTGTCAAATCGCAGGTTAAATCTTATCATATTGTGGTCGCTACCATAGACTGGTTCCTTTACCGTGAATTCCCTTATGAAATCCAGTTGATTACACAACATTAAATCCAACACTGCCTTTTCCCCGGTAGTCTCCACTGCAAGGTGCTCTAAGAATCCATCGCGGAGGCCATGTACACATTCACTTTCTTGGGATTCAGTAACTGAAGCTGATTTTCCCATTTTACCTGCATATTAAAATATTCCATAACCACTCCAGCATTTTCTTTCTTACATGCCGATTGTGTCTCCTGGTATAACTTGTAGCCTATATCCTGGCTACTTTTTGGGGGCTGTAAATAACTCCCATTGGGGTGTTTTTACCCTTCCAATTTCTCAGCTCTATCCACAATGCCTCTACATCTTCTGATCCCATGTAACCCCTCGCTAAAGACCTAATTTAATTCTTTACCAACAGAGCTACCCCACCCATCTGACCACCTGTTTGTCTTTCCGGTACAACGTAAAGCCTTGAATATTCAGCTCCCTGCTCCGATACTCTTGCAACCACGTCTCTGTAATTTCCACACATCATACCTTCATTAAGGTGAGGGGATAAGATTTAATAGGAATTCGAGGCGGTAAGCTTTTCACAGAAAGGGCAGTGGATACATGCAACAAACAGCCAGCTGGGTTAGTTGAGGCTGGAACTATCCCAACGTGTAAGAAACTGTTAGATATGTACATGGATAGGACAGGTTTGGAGAAATGCGGACCAAACGTGGGCAGGTTCCTTCCTACACCTTCCTCTTTGTGGTTGAAGGTGTACGGGGACCGGACGTCCGAGGCAAAGAGTGTCTAGAAATTGAAAGTTATTGAAGAGTTGAACGGCGTATTAGGTGTCTCGCATGTACAAGGAAGGGATTTGACAAGGGGAGATAAGCACGAATCAAGGTGTATGGAGATGAGGTCAGTGAGGCAAAGCAGACAAACGCAGTGGGTCTGCAAGGGAAGTTCTGTTGGTGTATTTTGTGGAGGCGATATAACCAGATGTGGTGAGATCATCTGAAGAAGGGTTTCGGGCCGAAACGTTGCCGATTTCCTTCACTCCATAGATGCTGCTGTACCCGCTGAGTTTCTCCAGCATTTCTGTGTGCCTATTGATCGCTTGTGGGGTCATGGTGAAGAGACGTGACCGAGAGATGCCACGGTGGAGGTCAGACTGCCTGGCTACATTTGGCGCCTCCCTTGCCGGTGGACTTAAACAATATTTGTGGTTTGTTGCTGAGTGAGCTACAGATGGGAGGACATTTGATTGAGTTAGGGTAGTCGGGGTGTCGCCAAGGGTAGACACAAAATGCTGGAGCAATTCAGCGTGTTAGGCAGCATCTCTGGTTAAAATGGATATGTGACTTTTCGGGAAGAGCATATCAATTTGCTCCAGAAATGCTGCTTGGCGGGTTGAGATGCTCCAGCATCCTTGGGTCCAGGTCTATACCTACCTTACAGTGGAAACATGGGTAGACTGGTATTTGGAGCACTATTTTTGGAAAGACGTGGAGGTTTTGAGAGGGAGCAGAAGAGTTTTACCAGTGGGCTGTCTCGATTTTACTTCGGAGTCACGTGAGTGAGTACGTGAAGAACCCGCTCAGCACGCATGCGCGCAATTGCGTTCAGCAGTGCAACAGCGGCCGCATCGGGAGTCAGGCGCTTCTGCTACAGCTTGAAAGAACGGACCGTCAGGTAAATACCCTGAGGTCGGGTTTCCTTTCACAGGGAGCCTTCTATTTTATTTCGGGCAGTGAACAAAGGCTATTGGACAAACCTGTCACCCGCTCGACTCCACGGAGGAGCGTTCCATCTGTGGGGGGGGGGGGGCGGCTGCAACAAGGCGGTAGGACCGCTTACCGGGCGCCCGGAATCCCCGACACCGTGCCGAGCCCAGTCCCGCTAGCGCCTGAGCAGCGGGCTGGACGTAAAGCCACCGAAGAAGCGACCGGCCAGTGGCTTCCCACTTGTCGGACGGGGACGTCTCTCCACCCGCACGGGGAGAGAAAGCCGCCTGAGCCGCATGGAGCGGCTCCTGGAGCAGGAGCTCCAGCGAGACGCGCTTCGTGAGGGGCGCTCTCGCAGGGGGAGTTCAGGCACTCCCTTCACAGTGTCTTGTGGACTGTCCATTGCTTCCTCCTTACCCGAGGGTAGCTTTGGTGACCAGGACTGGGCTGGTCAGGAAGAGGGGACGCTGGCTGAAGATGCCGGGAGTATGCAAGGGGTGCAGGAACAGGAAGAGCTCCTGGGTGTGGTGGACCGCTACGTGGCAGCCCCACGTGCAGGAGGCCGTTAAAGGCCAAACTAGCGGCCAGCATTGACCACCTCTCCAACAGGCCCCTACAGGAGCAGGTGGTCAATGAGGCCTTAGAAACGTATACAGCTCCAGAGAACTGTGAGTCCCTTAAAGTGCCGGCTGTAAAAAGCCAAAACTGGGGGCACGTTGGGGCAAATATTCGGAACCAGGAGCTAAAATTGCAGCGGATCCTCAGGCTCCTCACGTCAGCCATCACATCGTTTGCTTGTTCCTTGGACAAATACGGAGATGACCACAACCTTCGTAAACAAATCATAAGACCTGCCATAAAATCCTACATTGCGGGGTTGTGCAAAACACCAGCCACTGAGCCAGACCTACTGCTCTTTGGCAAACACCTCACAAAGCATATGAAGGATATGGAAGAGGCCTTAAAAAACTTTCGGTATCATGAGGGCAGGCCCCGGGACGAGCAAACCAAAAACCAAAAACAATAATTCCCAAGCAGCAGCACCCCATCGCGTCCACCAGTCGACGTCAACCATATGGGACTGGTGAAAGCTATGGGGTCCGCATTCTATCACCGGAAGTCTTCTTTAGACCAAGGCCCAGAGCGGACCCCATGGAAAATGCGCCACCCCCCAACATCACCGCCACGTCAGACAACGTGCAAGACTCGTTGCACCGGCAGGAAACAGAAGAAATACCCATAACCATGGAAGTAGGTGGGTCCGGTCCCTACCAGAGTATAGAAAACAGGGGCTTAATACTAACAGGGAGGAGATTACTCCTGTTTAAAGAAGCACGGGAGTCTATCACGAGTGATCTGTATATACTCAATGGCATTAGTGGATTTCCAAAGGATACTTCATGGCAAGCATTGATCTTAAAGATGTTGGAATGAGCTCCCAGTGGAAGTGGTGGAGGCAGGTTCGTTGATATAATTTAAAAATAAATTGGATAGGCATATGGATGAGAAGGGAATGGAGGGTTATGGTATGAGTGCAGGCAGGTGGGACTAAGGGAAAAAAGTTGTTCGGCACGGACTTGTAGGGCCGAGATGGCCTGTTTCCGTGTTGTAATTGTTATATGGTTATATGGTTATATGTTTACTATTCAGTACCATTCACAAGGATCATCGCAGATACCTGAAATTTACCTGGATGGGGCAGCAATGGCAGTTTAAAGCGTTACCCAATGGTTTAACATCAGCCCAAGATTATTCACCAAGATACTAAAACCAGCTCTGGCAATATCAAGAAGACAAAAACATATTTCATGGCATATCTTGATGGTATCTTAATAGTAGGCAAGACCATGGAATTGACAATGTCAGCTGTATCAGCTACCAAACAGTTGTTCGAAAGCCTGGGATTGTCTTACATCCAGATACGTCTAAATTGAAGCCATCCACAATCATGGACTACTTGGGCTTCACAATTAATTCAGTCTACGCGACTGTAACATTGCCAAGAGACAAAACAGTTGAATTGGCACAATCATGCAACAATTTAATGGTCAACGAACGACCAACTATTCGACAAGTAGCAGAGTAATTGGGAAAATGGTAGCAGCATTTCCGGCTACACAATCCGGACCTTTGCACTGTCAAAACTTACAAAGAGCAAAGGTACAGGCACCAAAACGGCATGCAGGTCATTATGATCGTGTCATGAAGTTACCCACTGAAGCAATATCAGAACTACAGTGGTGGGCAAAAAAACGTATGGCATAGTTCCAGCACTGGTGGTAGATGGACTAACCCAGAGTGATCATTACCACTTACACTGGGCATTAATTATCTAGAGATGTTGGGTGACTTTTATGGTTTAAAAGCATATGCATCAAATATGCATCACTTGCATGTACGGTTACAAATAGATAATACTACAGTGGTGGCCTACATTAAACATATGGGCGGCATAAAATCGTTATCATGCGACAAGTTGGTCAACACAATTTGGCAATGGTGTGTCGAAAGACATATTTGGCTTTCAGCAACTTACCTGCCAGGTAAGCTAAATGCAGTGGCAGACACCAGGTCACGCAAATTTAATGACAACATCGAATGGATGTTAAACCCCCCAAAATTTGCAAAAGTTATCAAGCAATATGGCACGCCAGATATCGATTTAGTTCCATCAAGGCTAAATCGCCAGGTACCCATCTATGTCGCTTGGGAACCAAACCCTGAGGCAGCAGCGGTAGATGCGTTCGCGCTAGGTTGGGGAAATTCTTCTTTTATGCATTTCCTCCCTTCTGCCTCATCAGTCGGGTACTACGCACAATACAAATGGACTCTGCTTCAGGTATTTTGATAGTACCCCACTGCCCTACGCAGCCATGGTTCCCAATAATCCATGACATGGTTGTTGAAACTAGGATGGTATTCTCCAGTGACCCAGAGTTATTAACACCCAGTGTCGAGCACAAGCCACCCGTGCCATGAAAAAATCAAACTCCTGAGTGGCAGATTCTGCACAAACCACTTCTGGGACTGAGATTATCAGAACAAACCGTCGACACCATGTCAGCATCCCTCCGAACATCCACTAAAAAACAACACTTGTCCAGCATCAAAAAATGGGAGAAGTACTGCTTGGATACAGGGACCACCTACTCAACCGCTACAGCAACCAACGTACTGGATTTTTCTGGCGAACCTTCACCACGATGAAGAACTCAGCTACAGAGCCATCAACACAGCTAGAAGTGCCCTGCCTGTCTATTTAAAACCAGCTCCAGGACAACAGGCCATGGGGTCCCACCCGCTGGTGGGCAAACTAATGAAGGGTATTTACAACTCTAACCCCCTAGACCAAGGTACACCCATACATGGGATGTCAGTGTGGTCCTGACATAGCTCAGGGGGTGGCCATCAGCCAGATCCCTCAACCTGGAACAATCTATGCTCAAAACACTCATGTTGATGGCACTTGTATCTGCACAGATGGTCCAGTCACTGCACCTATTGCGACTGGACAGCATGCTCACAGCTCCAGAGAAGATCTCTGTCGTTATCCAGGGACTGATCAAACAGAGCAGACCAGGAACACCTAATCCAGTCGTGGAATTCCGGGCTTACCCGCCAGAACCACGGTTATGTGCCATGGCCCACCTACTGTCCTGCGTAGACACAACCAAAATAATTCGAGGGAGAGGAAAAGCCTTGTGGGTCAGTCATAAAAAACCTTATGGTCGGGTGACGAGCCAAACCATTTCGAGATGGCTCAAGCAGGTGCTAATAGCTGCTGGGATAAACACTGATATGTACAAATCTCACTCCACCAGGGCAGCATCCACGTCGACAGCCAAAAGAATGGACGTGCCTATAAACCACATCCTGGCTACAGCAGGATGGTCGGAAGAAAGTCCGTACAGAAATTTTATAAATGCGTTGGCAAAACCTGCTTTATTAGCAGATTTTTTTTTACAGACTGCAAATATTTAATTTAATCCCAGGGAAGCAATTTAATGTCTTTGTTGTCATTGTTAAAACATACCATTGTGTTTTTCTAGAAACAGATTCAAGAGCTTTAAAATCTTCACGTAGTCACTCACGTGACTCCGAAGTAAAATAGTAAGATTGAATAAATGAATGATTGAATGAATGAATGAATGAATGAATGAATGAATGAATGAATGAATGAAAACTTTATTGTCATTCAGATATACACCTAGACACAGTGCACCTTGAACGAAATTTCGTTGCATTTGACTCTCCAATCAGGTAAATAGTAAAAGTAAAAGTGCTAGGTGCGTCCATAAAAATGCCTCATGTGCATGGTTCTGTAAAATAAATATATATAAAAAGTTTTTTAAAAGTGTCGATATTTAAAAAGTTCTAGCCTCGGTTTTGTTGATTGTTCAGTAATCTTATGGCCTGGGGGATGAAGCTGTTGCAGAACCTGGTTGTCCCGCTCTTCATGCTGCGGTACCTCCTCCCAGAGTTAAGCAGTATAAACAGTCCGAATTGTGGGTGTGTGGGGGCTCTGGTAATGCCCTTAGCTCTAATCAGACAGCGCTTGTACCCCATGTCCATGATTGAAGGAAGAGAAGTCCCAATGATTTTTTCCGCTGTCCTCACCACTCTCTGAAGGCACTTCCAGTCCGCAGCTGTACAGCTGCCGCACCACGTAGAGATGCAGCTGGTCATGACCGACTCAATTGTGCTTCTGTAGAAAGTGGCGAGGATGGGAGGGTGGAGGTGTAAACTTCTCAACCTGCGGAGGAAGTACAACCGCTGCTGTGCCCGTTTTGCCAGAGATGTAATGTTTGTGGACCAGTTTAAGGTGTCCGTTATATGCACCCACAGGAACTTGATGCTTTTTCACCTGCTCCACTGCTGAGTTGTTGATGCAAAGTGGAGTGTGACTGGGCTGAATTTTCCTTCTGAAATCGACGACAATCTCCTTGGTTTTGTTCACATTTAGGAGAAGGTTGTTCCTGCTGCACCAGCTCACGAGCTGTTCCACCTCCTCTCTATATGCCTGGTCGTCGTTATTGCGGATGAGGCCCACTACTGTTGTGTCATCCGCGTATTTGATGATATGGTTAGTAGGTGGACCTGGCGACACAGTCATGTGTCATCAATGTGAAGAGCAGCGGACTCAGGACACAGCCCTGAGGGGATCCGGTGCTCAGTGTGATGACCGAGGAGGTGTTCTTCCCCACCCGCACAGACGGGGGTCTTTCAGAAAGGAAATCCAGGATCCAGTTGCATAGTATGGTATTGAAACCTAGGGGTGCCAGTTTGCTCACCAGATGCTGGGGGATTATCGTGTTAAATGCTGAGCTGAAATCAACAAACAGCATCCGCACGTGGGTGTTCCTCTCCTCCAGGTGTTGTAGGCTCAGGTGGACTACAGAGGAAATAGCATCCTCTGTGGAGCGGTACGGGCGATAAGCAAACTGGAACGGGTCAAAACTGGAGGGGAGTTTAGAGACCATGTGCTGCTTAATAAGCCTCTCAAAGCACTTCATTATTATTGGTGTGAGTTCTACGGGGCGGTAATCATTCAGGCAGGTTATTGTAGACTTTTTGGGAACTGGTATGATGGTGGCTGTCTTGAAACATGATGGAACAATGGCCTGGTTCAGGGAGATGTTAAAAATGTCTGTCAGAACCAGAGCCAGCTGGTCGGCACATCCCCTACGCAGACGCCCCGGTATGTTATCCGGTCCGGCTGCCTTTCGCTGGTCAATACCCTCCAGGATTTTGCGGACTTCAGCAGTTTCAAAAGACAGTGTCTGTTCTCCTGGTTGAGGCTCTAATTTCCTCATTGTAGTGGTGTTCAGTGCCTCAAACCTGCCGAAATGATTATTTAGTTCATTTAGAAAGTCTGTGTCATCCTTACAAGACATCTGAGGGGCCTTGTAGTTTGTTATGGCCCGGATGCCTTCCCACATGTTCCTGGTGTTGGTATCATCCTGGAAGAAACCCTGGATTTTCTGTCCGTGGGCGCGCTTTGCTTTCGTAATTTCGCGGTTGAGGTTGGCTCTCGCTGTTCTCAGAGCCCCCAAATCACCAGATTTTAAAGCCGCATTTCGTGCTTTCTGCATGGCACGCACCTCTGCAGTGATCCAAGGTTTGTGGTTGGCCCTGGTTGTGATGTTCCTGATGACAGTGACGTCCTCCATGCACTTCTGTATGTAGCCCGACACTGACATGGCATACTCATCCACATGGATGTTTTCGTTATGAGTGGCTGCTGTCCTGAACATGTCCCAGTCCGTGCACTCAAAGCAGTCCTGGAGTGCTTCTGTAGCCCCCTCAGACCAGACTCTAACCTGCTTCACAGTGGGTTTCTCTCTGATCAGCAGGGGCTTATAGGCTGGGATGAGCATTACAGAGAGGTGGTCAGAGGAGCCGAGGTGAGGCCGGGGTACTGCTCTGAAAGCCTGCTTGATGTTAATGTAGACCCGGTCCAGCGTATTCTCTCCACGTGTAGCAAATTCCACATATTGATGGAAATGAGGGAGGACAGTCTTCATGTTGGCCTGGTTAAAGTCCCCAGCAACAATGACAACGCCCTCTGGATGATTTCTTTGCAGCTCACTGATGGAACGGTAGAGAATACGCAGAGCCTCCTTAGTGTTGGCTGCGGGTGGGATGTATACTGCAGTAATGCTAACCACAGTAAACTCCCGTGGCAGATAGAATGGCCTGCATTTCGCAATCAAAAACTCTATGTCCGGAGAGCAGTGGCTGGAAACATCGGTAGCATTATTACACCAGCTGTTGTTTGTGTAGATGCACACACCCCCACCCCGGGATTTACCAGTCAAAACAGTGTCCCTGTCGAGCCGGAATGTTGTTAGCCCCCCTAAGCTAACAGCCGCATCAGGTACAGATGAGTTTAGCCATGTCTCTGTCAGAACTATAGCGCAGCAGTCTCTCACCTCCCTTTTTATTGTGAGATCCAGATGTAGATAGTCCATTTTATTTTCCAGAGAGCGGACATTCGACAGGAGAACGGATGGGAGCGGTGTCCTCCACGGGTTAGCCTTTAGCCTCGCCGTTAGCCCCACTCGACAGCCCCGCTTCTGTCTTCTGTAGCGCCGCCTCCGTGTCCTTCTGTAGCGCCGCCTCCGTGTTCTTCTGTAGCGGCCAGTGTTTGTGAAAGTCTCCGCAATTCTCCGCAATTTCCCGCAATTCTCCGCAATTCTGCAGGCCGCTGGGTTTCCCGACACAGCAGTCCGAGACAGTGCAGGCGTTCCTCGAGTTCAACGTCCACGCAGTCTCTACTGCTTAACCGTTGTAATCTCAGTAATGCCCCACGATCGTACGTTAACTTTCAGCCTGCCCGCTGCAAGTTATGAAGCCGAACCTTAGAAAACTTACCGCTATCCCTAACGAGAGTCAATGCAGCCGCAGCCAACCAGGGCGCCGCCGTCTTTTGCCTGTGGGTGTCCACGGGAACCAGCGACGAGCCGAGCAGCGGGTCCAGTAGCAGCCGGGAGGGCTGTGGAGACAGCGGGCAGGCAAGTCAGCAGAGCAGCGTGAGTCGACTGGGCAGCGAGCCAGCGGCAGCAAAAGTTACGGTGAAGCCCGGAGGAGCCAGCAAAAGCAGCAAAAGTGGAGGTCTGGTGAGGCCAGCAGCAAAGTAACCGATGGGGACAGCTCGAGAGGTCGAGAAAGCACCGGAGTCCACAGGCCGACAAGCTGGACCAGTGAAATCCTTCAAAGTAAAAGCGGGACTGTTGAATGTAATGCATTGTTCACTACACATTCACAATAAAAGCGGGACTGTTTGGATGTAATGCACTGGTCACTGTTATTAATAGTAAATCTGTGTGCATAGCAGGAATATGGTTAAAATGTTCTAAATGTCTATTAGCATGAAATGTTGGTTAATAGTATAAATCTATTATTATAAGAATTAGTAATAGTCAGTGTGCTGGATCACTTCTTAGTGTGTAGAAGGATTAAGTCTAGTGCAGAATACACTGTGAGAGAACAGATGATTGTGCACCTGAATAGCAACAGGGAGCATGGATGTTCTAATTGTGGGAAACGTGCCCCAGTTAGATTATGGGTGTATTTTTGGGAAATGCACCGAAGTCTTGAAGGCTTGTTTCATTTCCAATGATATCGCTGCAGAGGAGAAGAAGAGAGCATGGTTCATATTAGCCTTTGGAAGAGAGGGTTATCAGACCTTATGTATGTTACTGCAGCCAGCAAAGCCCACAGATAAAATGTATGAGGAGTGTAAGGAGGCATTGGCTCATTTCTCACCAAAGCCTCCAAGGTCATCCAGAGGCAAGGAGCCTGAACTAAAGAGGACAGAAAGTCCCTCAAAGGACCAAGGTAAAGTGCAAAAGGACAAAGGTCAAGTGCAAAAGGACAAAGGTCAAGTGCAAAAGTACCAAGTTCAAGTGCAAAAGGACCAACGTCAAGTGCAAAAGGACAAAGGTCAAGTGCAAAAGGACAAAGGGCAAGTGCAAAAAGACAAAGGTCAAGTGCAAAACGACAAAGGTCAAGTGCAAAAGGACAAAGGTCAAATGCAAAGTGACAGATGTCAAGGGCAATGGGAAATTGCCATCCAGAGGGCAACCCTAGCTATTCAAGCTGCATTCAGGGTTATGAAGGTACGGAATGAATTCCGGAACAAACAGAAACGGTAATACAAGCAGCATTTAGAATGCACAGAGTATACCGTCAATACAAGGCAATGAGAATTGCAGCTATAATAGTACAACCCCATTATAGGGCACACCTTTAAATGGAAAGTGATCGCAAAACTTACATGAATGTACGCAACAGTGTGGTACTGCTTCAGGCAGCTTACCGAGGAATGCTTGTTCGAAGGCAATTGCGGTGCATTTTTTCAATTCAATTCAATTCAATTCAACTTTAATGTCATTGCACAAATACAAGTATGGGTACAACGAAATGCAGTTTAGAGTCAGTCCGTAGTAATAGTACAATATAGAAACAATGTGGACGGAGAGACTGGAGAAATCTATCGGCGGGACTCGGAGTTCAACAATGTGATAGTGTTGTTGTAGAAGCTGTTCCTCATCCTACTAGTACGAGACCTGAGGCTCCAGTAACGCCTCCCTGATGGGAGGAGGGCAAACAGTCCATGTTTGGGGTGGGAGGGGTCTTTGATGATCATCCCGGCCCGTCTCAGACACCGTTTTCGGTGGAGGACATCCATGGCAGGGAGCGGGGCACCGATAATGTACTGAGCGGTTTTCACCACCCGTTGTTGTGCCTTCCTGTCCGCTACGGTGCAACTGCTGTACCATACCGTGAAGCAGGTATCATGAAGCTTTCGATGGTACAGCGGTAAAAGTAGGTCAGGATCTGGGGGGACAGGTGAGCTTTCTTGAGCCTCCTCAAGAAGTAAAGGCGCTGCTGCGCCTTTTTGATCAGCTTGGAGGTGTTGAGGGACCAGGACAGATCCTCCGAGATGTGTACCCCGAGGAATTTGTAGTTGGAAACGCGCTCCACCTCAGTCCCGTTTATATGGATGGGGGTATGTCGGCCCCCTCTGATCTTCCTGAAGTCAACAATAATTTCCTTCGTCTTCTTGGAGTTGAGGACGAGGTTATTGTTGGCACACCAGGTTGTCAGGTGCTGGACCTCATCCCTGTAGGCTGACTCGTCGTTGTCACTGATCAGCCCTACCATCGTGGTGTCGTCGGCAAGTTTAATGATGGCGTTGGAGCCATTCTTAGGGATGCAGTCATGGGTGAAGAGGGAGTAGAGGTGAGGGCTGACCACACAGCCCTGTGGCACGCCGGTGTTCAGTCTTATAGTGGAGGAGGTGAGGTTGTTGACCCTAACAGACTGTGGTCTGTTGGTGAGGAAATTCAGTGTCCAATTGCAGAGGGAGGTGGAGATGCCAAGTCCGCTGAGTTTGGTGATCAGGCTGGCGGGGATGACAGTGTTAAATGCGGAGCTGAAATCAATGAACAGCATCCTGATGTAGGTGTTATTGCTGTCCAAGTGGGTCAGGGCAGAGTGTAGGGCCGCCGATATGGCGTCCTCCGTAGACATGTTGGTCCGGTAGGCAAACTGATGGGGGTCCAGTGTGGGGGGGAGCCTGGCTTTGAGCTGAGCCAAGATTAGCCTCTCAAAGCACTTTGCAATGACAGGGATGAGTGCCACTGGGCGGAAATCGTTGAGACTCCCTGTAGCTGATTGTTTGGGCACTGGCACAATGGTTGATGTCATGATACAAGTGGGGGCAACACCCTGGGCCAGTGACAGATTGAAAATGTCAGTGAAGACCAGGGATAGTTGTCCAGCACATGCCCTGAGCACCCGCCCGGTGATGCCATCGGGGCCGGCAGCTTTGTGCTCATTCACCTTGCTCAGTGCATCTTGTACAGCAGAGGTGGAGAGACTGAGGGGTTGTTCATTCGGGGGTGGAGCAACTTTGATGGCTGGAGTTTTGTTGTCCCGGTCAAAGCGAGCATAGAAATGGTTTAGCTCGTCAGGAAGGGAGGCGTTGTCTGGGGGGGGGTGTTAACTTTCTGGTAATCGGCAATGGGTTCATGTAGGCAGTCTAAATGCATACAGACGTATTATCAGATGAATAAACAGCGTCGTCAGTATTTTAAGAAACTACGCTGGTCTGCCATTGCGGTACAGTAACGATACAGAGCATGCCAGATAAGAGATGTCCAAGTGAGACGGTATAAGAGTTTGAGAAAAGCAGTGGTTTGTATTCAGACCTAATACCGCGGGATTAAAGCCAGATAATTGGTAGAGAGAATCAAGGCAGCACGCTGTATTAAGTCATTCATAAGAATGTGCATTACAAGGAAGCAAAATGATGCAAAAGGCGGCTGTAGTCACTCTGCAAGCTGCATACCGTGGTTATAGATTAAAGGCATGCTACAGAGCTGTGCGTCAAGCAATCATTTCCATCCAGGGATGGTACAAAGCATGCAAAATAGGACATTACCAGTTTGTGCAATATCAGTCAATGAGGGATGCAACTATTACCAGTCAGACAGCCTACATGAATATGGTAGTTAGGCAGTGGGTTAAGCAAAAGAGAGCTACTGTAAAAGTGCAGGCAGTACTCCGTATGAGTTGGTATAGGAAATGCCTACGGAGACAAATAGATGCACAACAGAAAAGGCTGAAACAATACAAAAGGCTGAAACGATATAGTAAAGACTTCCTCAAACAGATTTATACAACCGTTATAGTGCAGTCTCACTACCGTGCCTACGTAGTAAGATAAATATACAGAGCGCAAATCAAAGCCACTGTTGTATTGCAAAGACAATATAGATCCTACTTCTTGATGAATAAGCAGAAAGCTGATTAAGAAGACGAATAGACGAACAACAGAAAATGCTCAAAAGATGCAAAGAACGGTTAAACAAACGTTTGACGATGAGCAAAAAAGCTGTTAATATAAAAGTCTAAAGAAGAGAGGCTTGTCGGACTAGACAAAAGTATGCAGGGCTAATTGCGTTTAGGACACTATACTATAGTCCACTATATAGTTCACTATAGTCCAACACGGAGCTTCCTTCACTGAGCAATGGACAAATGTTTATGCATTGCAGAATGTTATTATACAACAACAGCAAATAAATACGCAGCGACACGAAATTGAGCGACAGAGGAAGCTGCTGAAAATCGAAAACCTGCAGTCGTGTGTCAGATCCCACCTACAAATAAGGAACAGAGGAAATGTTAACTTTAGCAGAATATCAAGAACGGGAAAAAATCTGCAAATTAGATTAGGACATTTAAAAAGGGAAGAGGCAGAGATACAGGTAGAGGTTGAGTGATTAGAAATAATGTGCAATTTACAAAGAAGGGAACGGAAATGGATAACACATAAAGCAAGGGGAATGTATTTGGTTTAAGGACAATGAGTGGAATAAAGCATTATAAGTGCTACGTTTAGACACAGTTTACATTTATGAGGATGGAATTTAAGATGACTGTAAAAATAACATTTTGCAACAGTGTGTTAATCAATTATATTTAATGTAATAGAAATGGTGTTATTCGCCTCCAAGCTAAAGGGGGAGCAGTGTAATGTATATCCACATAACCATATAACAATTACAGCACGGAAACAGGCCATCTCGGCCCTACAAGTCCTTGCCGAACAATTATTTTCCCTTAGTCCCACCTTCCAGCACTCATACCATAACCCTCCATTCCCTTCTCATCCATATGCCTATCCAAATTATTTTTAAATGATACCATCGAACCTGCCTCCACCACTTCCACTGGAAGCTCTTTCCACACCGCTACCACTCTCTGAGTAAAGATGTTCCCCTCATGTCACCCTTAAACTTCTGTCCCATAATTCTGAAGTAATGTCCTCTTGTTTGAATCTTCCCTATTCTCAAAGTGAAAAGCTTGTCCACATAAACTCTGTCTATCCCTCTCATCATTTGAAAGACCCCTATCAAGTCCCCCTTTAACCATCTGCGTTCCAGAGAATAAAGACCTAACTTATTCAACCTTTCTCTGTAACTTAGTTGTTGAAACCCAGGTTCTAGTAAATCTCCTCTGTACTCTCTCTATTTTGTTGACATCCTTCCTATAATTGGGCGACCAAAATTGTACACCATACTCCAGATTTGGTCACACCAATGCCTTGTACAATTTTAACATTAAATCCCTGCTTCTATACTCAATGCTCTGATTTATAAAGGCTATCATACCAAAAGCTTTCTTTACCACCCTATCTATATGAGATTCCACCTTCAAGGAACTATGCACGGTTATTCCCAGATCCCTTTGTTCAACTGTATTCTTCAATTCCCTACCATTTACCATGTACGTCCTATTTTTATTTGCCCTGCCAAGGTGTAGCACCTCACATTTATCAGCATTAAACTCCATCTGCCATCTTTCAGCACATTCTTCCAAATGGCCTAAATCACTCTGTAGACTTTGGAAATCCTCTTCATTATCCACAACAGTCTTGGTATCATCTCCATACTTACTAATCCAATCTACCACACCTTCATCCAGATCATTTATGTACATAACAAACAACAAAGGACCCAACACAGATCCCTGAGGCACCCCACTAGTCACCTGCCTCCAACCCGTCAAACAGCCATCCACCATTACCCCCTGGCGTCTCCCATTCCGCCACTGTTGATTCCATCTTGCCACTCCTGCATTTATACCCAACAGTTGAACCTTCTTAACCAACTTTCCATGAGGAACCTTGTCGAAGGCCTTATTAATGTCCATATAGACAACATCCACTGCTTTACCCTCGTTAATTTCCCTAGTAACCGCTTCAAAAAATTCAAGAAGATTAGTCAAACATGACCTTCCAGGCACAAATTCATGTTGACTGTTCCTAATCAGACACTGTTTATCCAGATGCTGATATATATTATCACTAAGTATCTTGTCCATTAATTTGCCCACCACTGACGTCAAACTAACAGGTCTATAATGGCCAGGTTTACTCTTAGAACCATTTTTAAACAATGGAACAATATGCGCAGTACGCCAATCCTCGGGGACTATTTCCGTTTCTAATGACATTTGAAATATTTCTGTCATAGCCCCGGCTATTTTCTACATTAACTTCCCTCAATGTCCTAGGGAATATCCTGTCAGGACATGGAGACGAATCCACTTCTATATGTTTCAAAATTGTCAGCACATCTTTTACTTTGAAACCCATAGTATCCATAGCTACTCGACTAGTTCCCCTTACCTCACATAATTCAATATCCTTCTCCTTGGTAGATACCGAAGAAAATAAATTGTTCAATATCTCCCCCATCTCGTTTGGCTCTGCAGATAGCTGTCCACTCTGTCTCTCCAATGGACCAATTTTATCCCTCGTTATCCTTTTGCTATTAATATAGCTGTAGAAACCCTTTGGATTTACTTTCACCTTACTTGCCAAAGCAACCTCATATCTTTTTTTAGCTTTTCTAATTTATTTCTTAAGATGCTTTTTACATTCCCTATACTCCTCAGGCACCTTATTTACTCCATGCTGTCTATTATTATTGTAGATCTCCCTCTTTTTCCGAACAAGATGTCCAATTTCCCTTGAACACCATGGCTCTTTCCAATTTTAACTGTTTCCTTTCAACCGAACAGGAACATAAAGATTCTTTACTCTTAAACTTTCCCCTTTAAATGTCCTCCATTTCTCTTCTACATCCTTCCCATAAAACAAAATGTCCCAGTTCACTCCTTTTAAATTATTTCGCATCTCATCAAAGTTAGCCTTTCTCCAATCAAAAATCTCAACCCTCGGTCCAGTTCTGACCCTCTCTATAATTATATTGAAACTAATGGTATTGTGATCACTGGACCCGAAGTGCTCCCCAACGCATACCTCCGCCACCTGTCCCGTCTCATTTCCTAACAGGATGTCCAGCACTGCCACTCCTCTAATAGGTACCTCTATGTATTGCTGCAAAAATCTACCCTGCACACATTTTACAAACTCCAAACCATCCAGCCCATTTATAGAATGTGTTTCCCAGTCTATGTGTGGAAAGTTGAAATCTCCCACAATCACTACCTTGTGCTTACTATTAATATCTTCTATCTCCTTACATATTTGCTCTTCCAATTCCCGATCCCCATTTGGCGGTCTATAATACACCCCTATAAGTGTTGCTACACCTTTCCCACTTCTCAGTTGCACCCGAATAGCCTCCCTAGATGAGCCCTCTAATCTATCCTGCCAAAGCACTGCTGTAATATCTTCCCTGATAAGCAATGCAACACGTCCACCTCTTGCCCTTCCTATTCTATCACACCTGAAGCAACGAAACCCTGGAATATTTAGTTTCCAATCACAGCCCTCCTGCAACCATGTTTCACTGATCGCCACAACATCATACTTCCAGGTGTCTATCCAGACTCTAAACTCATCCACCTTTCTTACAATGCTCCTAGCATTAAAATATGCACATTTCAGAAACCCCCCGCCTCTTATTCTCTGTTTGTTTCATTTTCTTCTTTCTCCTCTTGTGTCCGAGTGCTTCCCTTTTCTGCTTCCTGCCTCCCATTCTATCTACTTGCTTTCTCTATTTGAATCCCTCGCCCCAACCATTCCAGTTTAAAGTCTCCCCAGTAGCCTTTGCAAATTTCCCCAATGTAAATGGTGTAACCTGCCTCCAAGTTAAAGGGGGAACAGTGTGATGTATGTAATATAATTTGCATATATTATGTCTTGTGCGAGGGAACGCATGCGCTAGGGGAGACTCAAGGTGGCGTCCTGCAATAAAGAAGCTTGTTAGTTTACTCCTGTATCTTTTGAGTCAGTAACACGCACCCAAATACAATACAAGAAACATGGAAGTTTTATCACTTATAAAACTTTTTTGATACCAAAGAATTAAAGAAAAACACAAATAATGCCTTACTGTTGATGAAATGCTGTGAACAAACGCCTTAATTCCCAATATTTTCAATCTCGATATTTGCAAGGCCAATGTTCGCCAAGCACTTTAGCTGTTGTAGCCTCTTCAGCTCCCTTTCTCATTAACTTCATTTATCTTCACTTTTGGAATTCTGAAGAAGGATAGATGTCTCTCACGGTTACCCTGACGTCCACACTTATTTACAGCGAAATATATCACCATTTCGGTGGTTTTTAACAGGTAGGAAAGTACGCGTTTCGTGTATTAACAAGATACACCGGGAACTGCTATGTCCACCAGATGGATTGAGCGGTTGCGGTCGTCAAACCATTTCACCCGGAGACCTTACGTGCAACCCCCTATACACACACACAGACTCTCAGATACACACTCACGCACACACTCGCTCACACACAGACACACACACAGACTCACTCACACACAACCAAAACAAAAATGCCAAATAACTTCAGAACGTGGTGGACATACAGTGTGTAAACCGAATGATTCAAACGTTTAAAGCCTCCCGCCGAAGCTGCTGCTGCTGAAGCAAAAACGTGCCTTCAATAACGTCCAATTATTGACGTCTTCATTCTCTTGACGTCTTCACTCTGTGCCTTCTACAGTCAGCGCCACCTTGTCAGGAGCCGGATTTGACGCACTCACCGCCATCTTGCCGCTAACCGGATATGACATCATCGGTGCCATATTGCCACTAAGCAGAAGTCACGGAATGAGCGCGAATTTTGCAAGTAAACACAGTTCTGATCCAATAATATGTTTATTCACGCTTTTATCCGTCCGAAAACTGTTGCATGCCCTTTAAAATCCAAGCCAGTTGGGCAAACACTTTGCAAGCCAACAAAACACATTTTCTGAAAGCACTTTAAAAGCCAAGAAAATTGGGCAAACACTTTGCAAGCCATCAAAACACATTTTCTGAAAGCCCTTTAAAAGCCAAACCAATTGGGAAAACACTTTGCAAGCCAACAAAACACATTTTTCAGAAAGCATTTTAAAAGCCAAGCCAAATCGGCAAATACTTTGCAAAGCCTTCAAAACACATTTTCTGAAAGCCCTGTAAAAGCCAAGCTAATTGGGCAAACATTTTGTAAGCTGACAAAACATATTTTCTGAAAGCCCTTTAAATGCCAAGCTAATTGGGCAAACACTTTGCAAGCAAGGAACACATTTTTCTGAAAACCACATCGATGGGACTCACCATGGGAGTAAACGTGCTTTCAGTGTTATTCGCAGCTCAGAGAGCCGTGACCCTCCACCTCGCAGAGAGTGAGTGAGGGACGACACTTTCGGGTTTTCAGGTCCGTTCCCCCTGACGCCAGCGGGGGCAGCAGAGAGAATGACGATTTAAAAAAAAAATAATAATAATATTTATCTGATTTTTCAACGATGGGAAAAATCCTCTGGTCCAATCATCGTAGGAGGACTGAGCGAGGTGGCCAAAAATGACGGCCGTAAGTGGCTGCATTCTCTCGGAAATCACGAAAGAGAAATTCGAAAGCGGCCAAGATCTTAGTTTTAGTAATATAAGATATTTGTATGTTTGTGATTATTTTCTTAAGTCATGTCAGGACTTTCTCAATCGTCTGTTCTACCCTGCGGAGTACTGTAGAGCGGGTAAATCGAGGAGTTCACGTCCCATATCTCCGAATTTGGAGTCGCGGGTCGTTAAGATTGTAATGAAAATGTTGGCACAATGTATTTCACCAGTTACTTCATTAAGTGCAGATGATGGGGCGTTATATTACAGTTTACAAGACGTCTGTGAGGCCGCGCCTGCTTGCAGTTCACATTCCGGCCACTGGATGTCCCCATCATTTAAAACCTCGATATTGCATAACACCCAGGAATTTGTCTCCATGAATAGATCAGTGTATCATAGTTCAGGAGTCTAAAACAGAACTTCGAACAGCTCGCTTCGGTTAATAATAAATTAAGTATGTTCTTTAATTATAATGTTATTTTCAACGAACGTACATGTATTCCAAATGATACACAAACCATGGACAGCCCTTGAAACAAGATGAGGGTGACTATCTACACAATCTCAGAGTATCTTACAGTCACACAATAACGATGCTATTTATAGAGTTATAGTCAAATCACGAAACAAGATATTTCGGAACCAGCGAACTGTCCAACCAATCTAGGCCAATAGCCATCTAACCACTTCTATCCATATACTCGTTGAAATGTATCTAATACATTGTAATGGAGGCCATCTCTTCAGCTTCTTCTTGCAGCCATTCCACCTCACCACAACTGCCTTTGTGAAAAGTGTTGTCTCTCCTTATCTTCTGAATCTATCCACTCTGGCGTCTTCCAGCTTTAGACTCCCCAGGCTTGGAAAAACGACCGTAACCGTCTACCATTTCCTTGCCCCTGATGATGAAATATACCTCTGTAATGTTACCCACCAATCTCCTACTGTCCGGTGAAAACGTTCCAACTGTCCCTGCTCTCCTTAATCCTCAAACACTTCAGCCCCGGTAACAGTTTTATGATTCCTACCTGCGCCATTTTTAATTTCATGTATTCCTTCCAATCGCTGGAAGACCAGAATTGCGCATTGTAATCCAAGTTTGGTCTCAAATATGATTTGTATAGTTCGGGGAAGCACCTGGAATAACAGTTCGTGAAGTAACGCTCCTTTAACCGACCGGATAATTCACCTCCTCCATAGTGGTCCACATAGCACCCAAAGTCAATGCCAATGTGTCTCTGGAAAATTATATTCCGTCGTGTACTCTCTGTAAGCACCAGAACCGATGCCTTGCACATAATCTGCGGTAACCTCAATAAAGCGTAATTCAAGAATGCATTGGAAAATAAAATCAGCATATTCCCTGCCTCACAATGGGCTTCAACGTTCTGGGCTGCACCTCCATCTAATATGTTCACGCTTCCAGCACAATTACCATGCTCTCAAAGCCAGGAAGACCAATTGTCTGATTCTGTGCATCGGAGAAGGAAGGTCGAGGTCCCGCAAACCTGTCTAGATCGACTGGACGATGGTGGAGAGAGGCGAAAGCTGCACATTCCTCTGCCTGGAAGTCTCTGAAGTTCTTTCCTGGACCCTGAACATTAATGCAATGATTACACCTCTACTCCTTGAAAAGATTACGAAGATCGGTATGTCGTCGAGTATCCTCTTGATGTTCTCTTGATATTCTCTAGGTGTACAGTAGAGAGCAGGTTGTCTGGTTGCACCACGACCTGGGTCGGCGACCTGAATGCCAGGAGCGAAGGAGACTGCAACGTGTGATTAACACTGCCGAATAATCAAGGGTACTGAATTCCCCACCATCGAGGGATCTGCAACTGTCGCTGCCTCAAACATTGCATCAATGGCCGACAGAGTGTAATTTGAGCTCTGAAATGTATTCATATCAACCCCATCCCAATTATTTTATACACGGTTATCGGGCAGGATACTGAAAGGAACGGCTCAGAGTCTGAATCCGCACAAACGCTGAGATGTTGAGGTCCCCGTTTGTGGATTGTGTTGAGCAGAAATTCCTTCAAGTCTGCTCATTCCCGCCCATTGTAATTCATCCTGAATCAGTTTGTTGTCCGGTAACTTTACCTGGTGGTTTATGGCCTTGTTACCGAACCTGCTAGTCAGTGATGCCAAAGATTTACTTTCCATCACTGGGTCCGTAGCCCTGTGGACGTACACTTCAATTACGCATCTTAATGTTTTAAGAGATATCGCATGCAAACGGGATCTTTGCCCCACCGAGTACGCGCCGACCAGCCAAGGGCGTTCACTAGCACTATCCTACACACTAAGCACAACATGTACGTCTTTGGAGTATAGGGGGAAACCGGGGATGACCCCGGGAAACGCCTTTGAGAACGTATGAGCTTCGTACCGACAGCACCCATAGTCAGGATCGAACCCAGGTCTCTGGCGTTGAGAGGAAGCAACTCTACCGCTGCGCCACCGTGCCAACCCGCTGTTCAAACGTGATGAAGTTGCAGCCTCTCCCACGGTCTTCGGCGTCGAGATCCATTCCACGTGTGGAAAACTGTCCTCATTTCAATGAATCGTCTATTTATCCGCATATTTTGTCTCCCTTTCGACGAACGGTATTTCCCCAACACACGCTATAAAGAAGCTCTGATATATAAGTATTGTATGCAGTGCAGAAAGTACTTAGGGTAGGTGGGGCAGTTACCGATCTGTCCGAAGAACGCTTTCGGCCCGAAACGTTGCATATTTCCTTCGCTCCATAGATGCTGCTGCGCCCGCTGAGTTTCTCCAGCATTTTTGTGTAACTACCGAAACTGATACCTTGTCCACTTAGCACATGTTGAGTGTGCTGACGTGATATAGACACATCGTATACAAGGGCGGCATAGTGACCGCTGACATATCTGCTGCCTCACAGCGCACGAGACCTGGCATTTATCCTGACCTCGGGTGCTATCTGTGTGGAGTTTGTACATTAGCTCTGTGGCCGTGCGGGTTTCTTCCGAGTGTTGTGGTTTCCTCCCACATCACAAAAATATGCGAGTTAATTGGACTCTGTGAAATTAGTCCGCTTGTACAGTGAATGCGAACGTGGTTAACATGTAGCTGGTGTAACCGGATGAACATTGATCCTCCCCGTGGAATCTGTGCGTCTGTGTCCAGGCTGTATCTGTAAACTAAACTAAACTAATAAAAGGCAATGCAATAACACAATGCCTGCATCACAGAGTGTGCGCACGGGGACAGATTACGGAGGGATCCATTACACAGGGAACGAACACATCCGGCAAATCTTTCAAATTCCTATCATTGAAATGAGACATAAATGCACCGGATAATCTTGGTGCCTCACCGATTCTCGAATAACATTAGTAACAAACTCCAAACAAGAGAAAACGTGAGTATTTACAATGCGATTCCAAAATCTGCTTCCATTTCCAACACCTGTTGGATGTCACACAAAAAAAGCTGGATAAACTCAGCGGGTGCAGTGAAGTGCCTAAGTAGTGAAGGAAATAGGTAATGTTTCGGGCCGAAACACAGTTGGATGTTGCCAGGACTAGAGAGTCGCGGCTGCAGGGAGAGGTTGAGCAGGCCGGGTCTCAATTCCGTGGAGCGCAGGAGGATGAGGGGTGATCTTATTGAGATGTACAAATAGGGAATAGTTCAGTTATATGCACAGCACCTCTTAAACCCAGATCAGGCGAATTGAGGTCCAAAGGACGTAGGTTTAGTAGGTTTCTGATGGATCGCTTTTTCACACACAGTTTGGTGGGTGTATGCTACAACCTACCAGAGGAGGTAGTTGAGGCTGGGAATATCCCAACATTTAAGACGTATTTGGACTGGTACATGGGTAGATCAGGTTTGAAGGATATGGACTAAATGCAGGCAGGTGGGACAGGCGTAGCTGGGATATGTTGGCCGGTGTGGGCATGTTGGGCCGAATGGTCTGTTTCTTCGCTGTAGCACTCTATGCTTAAACGATTATCCGATTCACTTACGAATCGCGAAATATAACTTCGCCTAAATTTCCGAGCTCCCATACAGGCGCCACGTTGGAAAATCGAACCAATGTTTCTGGTGGGATATTTTGGAAATAAAAGTACGAATCCAGTGAGGAACTGGTTGAGTTCAATAGCCCTGTTATTTCACTATATATCCACTAGAGGGCTCGCAGTCTTACGCCAGACTATTCCATCTGAATCCGGTTAATGTCAGACATGCGCTGCTCACCGTGTGACTGGCCGAGTGTCAGGATCCATCCACTCACCGCGAATTGTCGGGCGAGAGACAAACCATTCAGTGTGTGATGAAAACCATATCAGCACGACGTTAGCACACACACGTTAGTTTGGGACAAATGAGGGTGGGATACATATCAAGGACAACATTGGCATTGATATTCGGCAATCAGGGTCGATTGACAATAATGTTGGAGACAAAGAACGTTTTCAGCACCAAAGGAGGTCGTTTGGTCCCTCGTATACATGTAGTCCAAAATGTGAATCCAGCTTATGCAATGCATACCCCTTTGCATCGTTATCGTTGCAACGTTATTCACTCGTCCCGATTTTTTCAGTTCAAAATGACCAAGTGCTATAACTGACAGAAGAAAGGCGATATCTCCTCAGCTTATCTAACTTTAAGACTCTAAACCACGACATGGTTTCGTTTGAAAATGCTACTGATGGTTTGGGTTGAAAACGCAAATGGTCGTTTGGTTTGAAAATGCAAATGGCGCATTGGTTTCAAAATGAAAAAGAGGGTTTGTTTTGAAAATACAAAAGATGTGCTTAGAAAATCCGAACGGTTTGCTTTAAAAATGCAAAAAATGGTTTGGTTTGAAAATGCAAATGGTGCTTTGGGTTGAAAATACAAATGGTGGTTGTGTTTGGAAATGCAAATTGTGGTTTGCTTTGAAAATACAAAAGATTTGCTTTGAAAATGCAAAAGGTAGTTTGCTTTCAAAATGCAAATGCTGGTTTGGTTTGAAAATTCAAATGGTGGGTTGGGTTGGAAATGCATAAGGTAGTATGGTTTGAAACTGCCAACGTTTTGCTTTAAAAATGCAAAAGGTTTGCTTTGGAAATGGAAAAGGTGATTTGCTTTGAAATGCAAAAAGGCGGTTTGATTTGAAAGTGCAATATATGGTTTCCTTTGTAAATGCAAAAGATGGTTTGGTTTGAAAATTCAAATGGTCGTTTGGTTTGGAAATGCAAAAGGTGGTTTGGTTTGAAAAGGCAAAATGTTTGCTTAAAAAATGCAAAATGTTTGCTTTCAAAATGCAAAAGGTTTGATTTGAAAATGCAACAGGTTGTTTGCTTTGAAAATGTAAAAGGTTTGCTTTGAAATTGCAAAAGGAAGTTAGGTTTGAAATGCAAAAGGTGGTTTAGTTTGAAAATACAAATGGTGGTTTGGTCTGAAAATGCAAATGGTGTTTTGGTTTGGAAATGCATAAGGTTTGCTTTGAAAGTGCAAAAGGATATTTGGTTTGAAAATACAAAAGGCGGTGTGCTTTGAAAATGCAAAAGGTGGTTTGCTTTGAAAATGCAAATGGTGGTTTGCTTTTAAAATGCAAATGGTGGTTTGCTTTGAAAATGCAAAAGGTGGTTTGGTTTGAAAATGCAAAAGGTAGTTTGCTTTTAAAATGCAAATGCTGGTTTGGTTTGAAAATTCAAATGGTGGTTTGGGTTGGAAATGCATAAGGTAGTTTGGTTTGAAACTGCCAAAGTTTTGCTTTAAAAATGCAAAAGATTTGCTTTGGAAATGGAAAAGGTGATTTGCTTTGAAAATGCACCAGGTGGTTTGCTATGAAATGCAAAAGGTTTGCTTTGAAATGCAAAAAGTCGGTTTGATTTGAAAGTGCAATATATGGTTTCCTTTGTAAATGCAAAAGATGGTTTGGTTTGAAAATTCAAATGGTCGTTTGGTTTGGAAATGCAAAAGGTGGTTTGGTTTGAAAAGGCAAAATGTTTGCTTAAAAAATGCAAAATGTTTGCTTTCAAAATGCAAAAGGTTTGATTTGAAAATGCAACAGGTTGTTTGCTTTGAAAATGTAAAAGGTTTGCTTTGAAATTGCAAAAGGAAGTTAGGTTTGAATTGCAAAAGGTGGTTTAGTTTGAAAATACAAATGGTGGTTTGGTCTGAAAATGCAAATGGTGTTTTGGTTTGGAAATGCATAAGGTTTGCTTTGAAAGTGCAAAAGGATATTTGGTTTGAAAATACAAAAGGCGGTGTGCTTTGAAAATGCAAAAGGTGGTTTGCTTTGAAAATGCAAATGGTGGTTTGCTTTTAAAATGCAAATGGTGGTTTGCTTTGAAAATGCAAAAGGTGGTTTGGTTTGAAAATGCAAAAGGTAGTTTGCTTTTAATATGCAAATGCTGGTTTGGTTTGAAAATTCAAATGGTGGTTTGGGTTGGAAATGCATAAGGTAGTTTGGTTTGAAACTGCCAAAGTTTTGCTTTAAAAATGCAAAAGATTTGCTTTGGAAATGGAAAAGGTGATTTGCTTTGAAAATGCACCAGGTGGTTTGCTATGAAATGCAAAAGGTTTGCTTTGAAATGCAAAAAGGCGGTTTGATTTGAAAGTGCAATATATGGTTTCCTTTGTAAATGCAAAAGGTGGTTTGGTTTGAAAATGCAAAATATTTGCTTAGAAAATGCAAAATGTTTGCTTTCAAAATGCACAGGGTATGCTTTGAAAATGCAAATGGTGGTTTGGTTGCAAAATACAAAAGGTAGTGTGCTTTGAAAATGCAAAAGGTGGTTTGCTTTGAAAATGCAAATGGTGGTTTGGTTTGAAAATGCAAATGGTGGTTTGCTTTGAAAATGCAAAAGGTGGTTTGGTTTGAAAATGCAAAAGGTTTGCTTTGAAAATTGAATACTTTGCTTTGAAAATGCAACAGGTGGATTGCTTTGAAAATGCAATAGGCTTGCTTTGAAAATGCAACAAGTTTGCTTTGAAAAGGCAAAGAGTTTGCTTTGAAGATGAAAATAGTTTGCTTTGATAATGCAAAAGGTTTGCTTACAAAATGCAAGACGTTTTCGTTAAAAATGCAAATGGTGGTTTGCTTTGAAAATGCAAAAGGTGATTTCTTTGAAAACGCAAAAGGTGGGTTGCTAGGAAAATGCAAATGGTGGTTTGGTTTGACAATCCAATTGGTGGTTAGGCTTGAAAATGCAAATGGTGGTTTGTTTGAAAATGCAAATGGTGGTTTGGGTTGGAAATGCAAAAGGTGTTTTGATTTGAAAATGCAAAAGGTTTGTTTTGAAAAAGCAAAAGGAGATTTGCTTTGAAAATGCAAAAGGTGATTTGCTTTTCAAATGCAAAAGGTGGTTTGCTTTGAAAATGCAAAAGCTAGATTTCCTTGAAAGTGCACAATGTCGTTTGCTTAGAAAACGCTAAGGTTTGCTTTAAAATGAAAAGGGTTTGCTTTGAAAATGAAAATGGTGGTTTGGTTTGAAAATACAAAAGATGGTTTGCTTTGAAAATGCAAATGGTGGTTTGGTTTGAAAATGCAAACGGTGGTTTGGTTTGAAAATGCAATAGATGGTTTGCATGAAAATGCAAATGGTGGTTTGGATTGAAAATGCAAATGGTGGTTTGGTTTCAAAATGCTACTGGCTGTGTGGTTTTAAACTACAAATGGTGGTTTGGTTTGTACATGCTACTGGAGGTTTGGTTTGAAAACGCAAATGGTGGTTTGTTTTGAAAACGCAAATGGTGGATTGGTTTGAAAATGAAAAAGGAGGTTTGTTTTGAAAATGCAAAGTATGTGCTTTGAAAATGCAAAATGTTTGCTTTGATAATGCAAAATGTTTGCTTTGAAAATGCAAAGGATTTGCTTTGAAAATGCAAAGGATTTGCTTTGAAGATGCAACTGGTTTACTTTGAAATGCAAAATGTATTCGTTAAAAATGCAAATGGTGGTTTGCTTTGAAAATGCAAATGGTGGTTTGCTTTGAAAATCCAAAAGGTGGTTTGCTTTGAAAATGCAAAAGTTTTGCTTTGAAAATGCAAATGATGCTTTGCTTTGAAAATGCATGTGGTGGTTTGCTTTGCAAAAGCAAATGGTGGTTGCTTTGAAAATGCAAATGGTAGTTTGCTTTGAAATTGCAAAATGTAATGTGCTACGGAAATGCAAAAGGTGGTTTGGTTTGGTTTGAACTTGCAAAAGGTTTTTGATGCAAACGTTTTGCTTTGAAATGCAAAAGGTTTGTTTTGAAAATGCAAAAGGAGATTTGCTTTGAAAATGCAAAAGTTGATTTGCTTTGAAAATGCAAAAGCTGGTTTTCCTTGAAAGTGCACACGTTGGTTTGCTTAGAAAGTGCAAATGGTTTACTTTGGAAATACAAATGGTGGTTTGGTTTGAAAATACAAAAGGTGGTTTGCATTGAAATTGCAAATGGTGGTTTGGATTGAAAATGCAAATGGTGGTTTGCTTTGAAAATGCAAAGGGTTTGCTTAGAAAATACAAACGGTTTGCTTTGGAAATGCAAAATGTGGGTTCCTTTGAAGATGCAAATGGTGCTTTGGGTTGAAAATGCAAATGGTGGTTTGGTTTGAAAATGCAATAGGTGGTTTGCATTGAAATTGCAAACGGTGGTTTGGATTGAAAATGCAAATGGTGGTTTGGTTTCAAAATGCCACTGGCGGTTTGCTTTGAAAATGCAAAGGGTTTGCTTAGAAAATACAAACGGTTTGCTTTGGAAATGCAAAATGTGGGTTCCTTTGAAGATGCAAATTGTGCTTGAAGTTGAAATAACAAATGGTGGTTTTGTTTGGAAATGCAAAAGATAGTTTGCTTTGAAAATGCAAATGGTGAATTGGTTTGAAAATGCAAATGGTGGTTTGCTTTGTAAATGCAAAAGGTGGTTTGGTTTGAAAATGCAAAAGGTTTTCTTTGAAAATGCAAAACATTAGCTTCAAAACTGCAACACGTGGATTGCTTTTTAAATGCAAGTGGCTTGCTTTGAAAATGCAAACGGTTTGCTTAGAAAATGCAAAGGGTTTGCTTCGAAAATGCAAAGTGTTTGCTTTGAAGATGCAACTGTTTTGCTTTGAAAATGCAAAATGTTTTCGTTCAAAATGCAAATGGTGGTCTGCTTTGACAATGCAAATGGTGGTTTGCTTTGAAAATGCAAGTGGTGCGTTGCTTTGAAAATGTAAATGTTGCTTTGCTTTGAAAATGCATGTGGTGGTTTGCCTTGAAAAAGCAAATGGCGGTTTGCTTTGAAATTGCAAATGATAGTTTGCTTTGAAACTGCAAAAGGTAGTTTGCTTTGAAAATTCAAAAGATGGTTTGTTTGAAAACGCACAAGTTGTGTTGCTAGGAAAATCAAAATGGTGGTTTGGTTTGAAAATGCAAATGGTGGTTTGGTCTGGAAATGCAAAAGGTGGTTTGGTTTGAAAATGCAAATGGTGGTTTGGATTGGAAAATGGTGGTTTGGTTTGAAAATGCAAATGGTAGTTTGGTGTGAAAATGCAAATGGTGGTTTGAGTTGGAAATGCATAAGGTTTTTTGGATTGAAAATGCAAAGGTTTTGCTTTAAAAATATAAAATGTTTGCTTTGGAAATCGAAAAGGTGATTTGCTTTGAAAATGCAAAATTGGTTTTCTTAGAAAATGCACACGGTGGTTTGCTATGAAAATGCAAAAGGTTTGCTTTGAAAAGGAAAGGGTTTGCTTTGAAACCCCTAGGAGAGAATACGTGTTCGGCACGGACTAGAAGGGCCGAGATGGCCTTTTTCCGTGCTGTAATAGTTATATGGTTATCATATGTTATATGGTTATAAAATGCAAAATGTTTGATTTGAAAATGCAAAAGGTTTGCTTTGAAAATGCAAAAAGGTGGTTTGATTTGAAAGTGCAATAGATGGTTTCCTTTGTAAATGCAAAAGGTGGTTTGGTTTGAAAATTCAAATGGCCGTTTGGTTTGTAAGTGCAAAAGATGGTTTGGTTTGAAAATGCAAAAGGTTTGCTTTGAAATTGCAAAATGTTTGCTTTGAAAATGCAAAATGTTTGCTTTGAAAATGCAATAGGTTTGCTTTGAAAATGCAAAAGTTGGTTTGCTATGAAAAAGCAAAAGGTTTGCTTTGCAATTGCAAAAGGAAATTTGGTTTGAAATGCAAAAGGTGGTTTGGTTTGAAAATGCAAATGGTGGTTTGGTCCGAAAATGCAAATGGTGTTTTGGTTTGGAAATGCATAAGGTTTGCTTTAAAAATGCAAAAGGATGTATGGTTTGAAATTGCAAAAGGAAGTTTGATTTGAAAATGCAAAAGGAGGTTTGGTTTGAAAAGGCAAATGGTGGTTTGGTCTGAAAATGCAAATGGTGTTTTTGTTTGGAAATACATAAGGTTTGCTTTGAAAATGCAAAAGGAGGTTTGGTTTGAAATTGCAAAAGGAAGTTCGATTTGAAAATGCAAAAGTAGGTTTGGTTTGAAAAGGTAAATGGTGGTTTGGTATGAAAATGTAAAATTTTTGCTTTGAAAATGCAAAAGGCGGTTAGCTTCGAAAATGCAAATTATGGTTTTGTTTTAAAATGCTAACATCGGTTTGGTTCGGAAATGCATGAGGTGGTTTGGTATGAAAATGGAAAAGGTTGGGATTGAAAATGCAAAAGGTGGTTTGATTTGAAAATGCAAAATGGTGGTTTGGTTTGAATATACAAATGGTGGTTTTGTTTGAAATTGCAAATGGTTGTTAGGTTTGAAAAGGCAAAATGTTTGCTTTGGAAATACATAAGGTTTGCTTTGAAAATGCAAACGGTGTGCTTGGAACATGGAAATTAAGGACTGCTTTGTAAATGCAAATGGTGGTTTGGTTTGAAAATGTAAATGGTGGTTTGGTTTGAAAATGCAAATGGTGGGTTGGTTTGAAAATACAAAAGGATTGGATTGAACATGTAAAATGATTGGATTGAAAATGCATATCGTGGTTTGGTTTGAAAATGGACATGGTGGTTTGAAAACGCAAATGGTGGTTTGGATTGAAAACGCAAATGGTGGATTGGTTTGAAAATGCAAAAGGAGGTTTGCTTTGAAAATGAAAAACGTTTGCCTTGAAAGTGCAAAGGTGGTTTGCTTTAAAAATGCAAAAGATCGTTTGCTTTGAAAATGGAAAAGGTGGTTTGCTTTGAAAATGCAAATGCTTGTTTGGTTTGAAAATGCAAATGGTTGTTTAGTTTGAAACTGCAAATGGTGGTTTCTTTTGAAAATGCAAATGGTGGTTTGGGTTCGAAATGCAAAATGTGGTATGGTTTGAAAATGCTAAAGTTTTGCTTTAAAAATGCAAAGGTTGGGATTAAAAATGCAAAAGGATTGGAATGAATATGCATATTGCTTTGAAAAATCAAATGGTACTTTGAAAACGCAAAAAGGTGGATTGATTTGAAAATGCAAAAAGGTGGTTTGATTTTAAAATGCAATAGATGGTTTCCTTTGAAAATGCAAAAGGTTTGGTTTGGAAATGCAAAGGGTGGTTTGGTTTGAAAATGCTAAATGTTTGCTTTTAAAATGCAAAAGGTTTTGTGTTGAAAATGCAAAAGGTTTGATTTGAAAATGCAACAGCTGGTTTACTTTGAAAAAGCAAAATGTTGGCTTTCAAAATGCAAATGTAAATTTGTTTTGAAAATGCAAATGTTGGCTTTGAAAATGCAAAAGGTGGTTTGCTTTGAACATGCAAAATGTAAGTTTGCTTTGAATATGCAAATGGTAGTTTAGTTTGAAAATGCAAATGGTGGTTTAGTTTGCAAATGCAAAATGTTTGGTTTGAAAATGTAAAAGGTTCAGTTTAGAAATTCAAATGGTGGTTTGGTTTGAAAATGCCAAACGTTTGCATTGGAAATGCTAAAGGTTTGCCTTTAAAATGCAAACGATTTGCTTTGAACATGCAAATGAAGGATTGCTTTGAAAATGCAAATGGTGGTTTGGTTTGAAAATGCAAATGGTGGTTTGAAAACGCAAATTGTGGTTTGGCTTGAAAACGTAAATGGTGGATCGGTTTGTAAATGTAAACGGAGGTTTGTTTTAAAAATCCAAAAGGTTGTTTGGGAAATGGTGGCTTGACTCTGCAAATGGTGGTTTGTTTTAAATCGCAAATGGCGGTTTGCTTTGAAAATACAAAGGTGGTTTGCTTTGCAAAATGTGGTTTTCTTTGAAAATGCAAAAGGTGGTTTGCTTTGAAAATGTAAAAAGGTTTGCTTTGAAAATGAAAATGAAAATGATGGTTTGCTTTGAAAATGCAAATTATGGCTTTCTTTGATAATGCAAATGGTGGTTTGCTTTGAAAATGCAAATGGTGGATTGCTGTGAAAATGGAAATGGTGGTTTGCTTCGAAAATGCAAAAGGTGGTTTGCTATGAAAATGCAAAAGGTCGTTTGCTTTCAAAATGCAAAAGGTCGTTTGCTTTGAAAAGCAAACGCTGGTTTGCTTCGAAAATGCAAAGGCATGTACGGTTGCGTTGAAAATGCAAAGGCATGTACAGTTGCTTGGAAAATGCACAGGCAAACGATTAAAAGTCAAATCTTGACCACTTTCTGTTTGCACAGTATATGGATTTTGGAAAAAATCGCTACCACTTACGGCTGTGATTTTGGCCATCTTACTCAGAGCCTCCCACCAGCTGTCAGGGCCAGAGTGTTTTTCCCATCGATGAAAAATAAAGGACTCATTAACGTTTAAAAAACGTTAAGATTCTCTCATCAATCAACCACGCAATGAAGGGCACGTCCCATCCGGTGGGAGGGGTAGGGCCTATAAACCCGGACGTGTGGACGTGCCACAGTCGCTGCAAGATGCAGAGGGAGAGGTCACGAATCTCACTGAGCTATGAATAAACTGAACAGCGAACACATGTTTACTAAAATGTGTGTGTGGTTTTACATGCTTTTATGTGGTTTATTTGGAACTGTGTTTGGAAGGAATACATGTTTTACGTGCCTTTTGACTGTGCCTTTTAACTGTGCCGCTAATTGAAAAGTGTGCCTTTTGATTGTGCCGTTGATTGAAAAGTATGTCTTTTGATAGTGCCGCTGATTGAGAAGTGTGTCTTTTGTCAGTGCCACTGATTGAAAAGTGTGCCTTTTGAATGTGCCGCTGATTGAAAAGTATGTCTTTTGACAGTGCCGTTAATAGAAAAGTGTCCCTTTTGACTGCCGCAAATTGAAAAGTGTCCCTATTGACTGTGCCGCTAATTTAAAAGTGTGCCTTTTGAATGTGCCTATATTTTTAAATGTGTTTTTCTTTTTAAATGTGGCTTGCGTTTTATATGTGGCATGCTGTGCAACCGTTTTTGGATGGAAAACCCGAGGATAAACGTTTTATTAGATCAGGACTTGTTTCATGCAAACTTGCCGCTCATTCCGTGACTTTCGTTTAGTGGAGCGATGGTGCTGATTGCGTAATTTCCGGTGAGTTTAGAGATGGCGCTCAGTGCGGAAGGGCCAACGTGGAAACGCCGACCTGTACCGCTTGAGTAATTCAAGAGAGCTTACTTCCATACATATGGTGTGTGTGTGTGTGTGTTTGTTGAAAGTTATTTAGAGCACGTTTTTGCAGTAACAGCAGGTCTAGAGGAGTGTTTCAGAATTTAAAAAGGTTTTAAACATTTGAATCATTTGGTTTGACACACCTGTGTTCTTATTTTCAAATTAATTACAAAGAGTATATGGTTAGTAACATGAATCAGTATGCTTACCACGTTCTGAATTTACTTGGCATTTTAGTATTGGTGCTCTGTGTGAGTGTGTGTATATGTGTGTCTGTGTCTGTGTGTCTTTGTCTGTGTGTGTGCCTTTGTGTTTGTGAGTGTGTGTTTTTGTATGTGTGTCTGTGTGTGTGTGTGTGTGTGTGTGTGTGTGTGTGTGTGTGTGTGTGTGTGTGTGTGTGTGTGTGTGTGTGTGTGTGTGTGTGTGTGTGTGTGTGTGTGTGTGTGTGTGTGTGTGTGTGTGTGTGTGTGTGTGTGTGTGTGTGTGTGTGTGTGTGTGTGTGTGTGTGTGTGTGTGTGTGTGTGTGTGTGTGTGTGTGTGCCTCTCTGTTGGTGCTTGGCATGCTGTGAGGTTGGAATTGCTGCCTGCACTCTGCTTGTAGTGCTGTGAGGTTGGAATTGCAATGTTTTAAGACTCGTCCGCATTTTGATCTTGAATAAATTATTTTTCCACTTGCCATGTCTGCGCGTTCTTCATCACAATGGGTATCAAATAGGCAGGAATGGCTGCGCGGCCGGGGAGCCACTGAGAGTGCATGGGGGGAGGTTTAGAGGAGATGGACTGAATACGTGGGGTGGGGGTGTGCATGGAGCAGAGTTGGGGGGTGATGGAGGAAGAGGTTACTGATTGGACTGCCACCACACCAGCAGGCACACGTGCCTGCCCACCTGTCATAACTTAGTGAACTGCAAGTCCAAGAATGCATTCAGTCCACAATGTCCATATTAGCCCTCTGGAAACCAGTCCATGCACCCCACACCACCAATACTAGCGCTCCAGAGATCCACGCAAGGATAGACTTTCCTCCTTCATTGCTGTGATCTGTAAAAAAAGATGAAAATGTCTAAAGTCGATTGGCCACCGTCTCCCCGTTCTCTCTCACAGAGACGCTGTCACCTGCTTTCAGCAGAATATCTGCCAGTTTCTGAGCTGCCAGCCCACCAGGCCCGTGTTTCTGAGCTGCCAGCCCACCAGGCCTGATTGACTGAACTGCCAGCCCAAGAAACCATTCGGCCCACAATTTCCATACTCGCCCTCTAGAAACGAGCCTTCGGCCCACTAAACCGATGTTAGCGCTCCAGAAGACCCCCCCCCCCTCCCCACTGGCCAAAATTGTAATTGGTTGAGAGGTGGAATATTGCGTTGGTGGACCAGCCCTCCCGTGTGAAGCTGGGCGCGAACGGGTCCCGTCCTAGTGTACTTATACAAGAAGATGTTTGGATGAATATCTTACTGTTATTGCTTCTACAATAAAGAAACTTTTAACAAAGAGACTGTTTGGAAGATTTACCTTTCGACGGCATTGAATGTCTCGTGGAGTGCTCGTGAGTGCGTTCCTATTATCTCATGAACCCCTGTCTTCAATCATAATGACTAAAGGAAATAATCCTTGAACCGATATGAAAATCTGCCACTATAAGTACTACCCCAGATTATGTCACTCCATGAGTACTGCTCCGCAGTGTCTCTCCATCAGTACTACCCCACAGGGTGTCACTCCATCAGTACTGCCCCACAGTGGATCATTTCATCAGTACCACAACAGTGTGTCTCTCCATCAGTACCACCACAGTATGTCACTCCATCAGTAATACCCCACTGTCTGTTACTCCATCAGAATCTCCCCACAATGTGTCACCAACAGAACTACCTGTCAGGTTATCGTTCCAGCAGTATTACCCGACACATGCCACTCCAACACTACTACGCCAAAGTGTGTCCCTCCATCAGCACTACTCCAGAATATGTCATACATCAGTACTACCTCACAGTGTGTCACTCCATCAATACTACTCCACATCGTGTTGCTCCATCAGCACTACACCAAACTATGCCACTCCATCTGGACAACCACAGAGCGTGGTGTCCTGGGCCTCCTCCATCCTCAGAATGAGGCCCAGCGCGAATTGGAGGAACAATACCTCATATTTCGCTTGGGTAGCTAACACCCCAGTGGTATGATCATTGACTTATCTAACTTCAAGAAGCCCTTGCTTTCCATCTTTCTCCATCCTCTTCCCCTTCCCAGTTCCCCCACCAGTCTTACTGCCTCCGATTACATTCTACTCTGGCCCGCCCACTCCTGTGACATTAGTCTGAAGAATGATCTCGCCCCGAAACGTCGCCCATTCGTTCGCTCCAGTGATGCTGCCTGTCCCGCTGATTTACTCCACCACGTTGTGTCTATTTACCATACACAGTGTCACTCCATTTGTGCCACCATACATTTAACACCTCATCATTACTACATGTGTACCATCCCACAATATGCCACTCCAACAGTAATGCGCCATAGTGTGTCACTCCATCAGTAATGCACCATAGTATGTCATTCCATCAATGCTCCCCTCCAGTGAGTCATTCCATCAATACTACCCCACAGTGTGTAATTCCATCAGTACATCCACACAGTGCATTATTCCATCAGTACTACCCCACCCCGTTGGAACGTCAAATGTACTACCCCAGTGTCACCCCTTCAGTACGTCCCCAAGGCGTGTCACTCCATCAGTACTACTCCACAGTGTCATTCCACCAGTACTACCCCACAGGAGGGAGAGTAACTATATGGAGATATAAAAATAAGAGGGAGAGGTGCTGCATCATTCGCCATTTTATTTAGGTTAAGGACAATTCTGAGGCGGCAATGTTACTGTTCTCTGAGTGATGTGAGTTTGTTGGTCGTTCCTGCGCAGACGTGATGAAGGCAGATACTATAAAAATAGGGGCAGCAGTAGGCCATTCGTCCCTTCGATCATGTGATCATGGCTGATCATACAATACAACACAATACAATACAATACAATACAATACAAATTTATTGTCATTTGAGCCTCAGTGAGACTCAAACGAAATTTCGTTTACACAGCCATACAAACAAAGACAATGTCCTACGGACATACACACAATTAAATTCACACAAAAGTCCATCATAGTGATGCCACTGTGATGGAAGGCAAAGTCTTTTCTCTCCCCTGCTCTCAATTTCTCTCCCGATGTCCAAGCCCCAGGCGGGTGATGATAAGTCCCACGGCCATTTTAGGCCGCGCGGGGCGATTTACGGCCCCGCTCCCGGTCTGAAAGTACAAGGTTGGAGCCCCCGGCGGGCGCAGTAATGTCCCACGGCCATGAAGCAGCGCCATGTGATGTACGGTCCCGGTCCGGGTCATTCCAACCCCGCGACATGGGCTGGAGAAATTACGTTGCGGGAGCTCCGGGAAGCGGTCTCTCTCTCCCTCCGGACCCGCGAGCTCCCGATGTCCCGGTCCACCGGACCTGCGGCTGCGTTGCTGGAGCCTCCGAGCCCCAGGAGTCGAGTCGCAGCAGCGAGTCACCACCGCTCCCCACGCCCCGAGGCCGGCCAGCCCCACGATGGTGAGTAGTCCGCAGCTCCGCAGTCTCCCAAGCCCCCGGGTCGTTCAGGTTGGAGGCCGCTCCACGGTGCTAGGCCCCAACGACAACCGAGACCCGACAATGAAAAGGTCGGGTCTCCCAGACAGGGAAGATATTTTAATTAGTTTCCCCCACCCACCTCCCACCCCCACCCCCCACATATACACATTTAAAACTAGTATTAAAAAACACCAAACACTACATTTAACTAGACAAAAAAAAAGACAGACAGGCTGTAGGGGCCGCTGCAACGGGTGAGTCGCGCCGCCCACACTATCCTCAATCAGTACCGCGTTCTTGCCTTCTCCCCATAACCACTTACAATATCTAGCTCTCTCTTGAAATTATCCAGAGAACCGCCCTCTTCAACTCACTGTGAGAAAAATGTTTCATAGTCTCCTTTCTAAATGGCTTACCCCTTATTCTTAAACTGTGGTCCTTGTTCTGGATTCCCCAACATCGGGAACATGTTTCCTGCCTGTAGCGTGTCCAAACCCTTGATAAACTTATATGTTTCAATAAGATATCCTTTCATCCTTCTAAACTCCATAGTGTACAGCCCCGCCGCTCAAATCTCCCAGCATAGGACAGTCCTGCTATCCCTGGAATTAACCTTGTAAACCTACGCTGCACTCCTTCAATAGAAATAATGTACTTCCTCCAATTTGGAGACCAAAACTGCTCACAATACTCCTTGTGCGGTCTCACTAGGGCCATTTACAACTGTAGAAGGATCTCTTCGTTCCTATACTCAAATCCTCTTGATATGAAGGCCGACATGCCACGCAATTTCTTCATTGTCTACTGTACCTGCATGCTTACTTTCATTGACTGAGGAACAAGGACCTCCAGATCCCGTGGTGCACCCCCTTTCCCACTTGACACCAGTTAGATGTTAATCCGCCTCCTGTGTTTGCTACCAAAGTGGACAACCTCACATTTATCCACATTCAACTGCATCTGCCATGCACCTGCCCACGTTTGTCCCATGGTACAGTCAGATCTATTCCAGGCATGCAGGGATTGAATGGTTACCGGGATGAGCGGGAGTGTGGGGTTGAGGTGACAGTCAATGAAGCCGCGATCACATTGAGTGGTGCTGCTGAGCGGAGGGGGGGGGGATTTTAGTCCGAGGTGAACTGTTGAACTAATTCCTCAACCTGTAGACCAGGTTGCCCAGTCCAGTCCACCTTCAAACTGGGCACCAGAAGCCTTAGAGAATCCCTGGAATTTGGCATTGCCTTGCTGAGTGAAACGGATTGAAGGGAGTCAGACAAACAACATGAGGTGGAGAGTTGGATCTGATGGAGTTTGAAACCATATTCCCTTTGCTGGAACAATGCCGCGCTCCCAATTACCATCCCTCAGTATCTATCGCCACAATTCCCAGTCTTTGGAGTTTCTCAATCAATTCCCTGAATAAATCATAACCTGTCTGTCTCAGCAGGGATTTCACACGGCTGATGTCATCTGTTTGTGAATCATTTCAAAATCTCTGTTTCTAAACTCTGTTGAAACTTCACTGTCCCGGTGGGGACGGAAAATGGTATAATATCTCCAGGAATATTCTGCCTCAGCATTTCATTCGGAGACATTACCGGTAGCTCACGGGGACACGTCGCTGGGCAGAGGAAATGTGGGAAAAGGTTTATGAATATTTAGACGTGGAGAAAATCCTCTACGTGATCATTGCTGCCGTTGGAGTCCCTGGTAAGTGAGAGATTGAGTAGAACAATTCAATTTTATAACTCCATCCGTGCGTGTGTTAACTGTTGTTGATCTGATTCTGATCATATTACAAGTTCCCAACTGATGATCGTTGTACAAGTAGATGTGAAGTTATCAATCGTCTCAGTGAAATATTTGTGAATTAACCCTGCTGTGATTTTTCTTATTTTCAGACAGCTGAAACAAAGCCTCTTTTTATCCCACAGCTGCCGGGAGCCACTAGAATGTTGTTCTTGCGTTCAGTGGCATCTTGCCCAGAGTTGTCCCAGTGCTCGGGACAGGCAGGCAGGCAGCTCTCCGGGACGGTGTAACTGGGAGAGAGGGTTCCACATTGTGAATTTCACGGTGTGTAGGTTATTGATCAGAGTGAACAGCCGCTCCTGCGGACACTGTGTCTCACTGTGGAGTCTGTCTGTCACAGTCGGATTCCACCCACAGCCTGTTGGACATTAATTGGATCCATCTCCTGGACCAGTGGCCGCGGATCTACCGGCGTGTGTGTGTTGTTACTGAACTGAACTCACTGTGGAATGAATCCATTAACGGAGCCACTCTGCTGCCGGATTCCATGGTGTCCCTGCCTTCCCTCTGGAAGTCTCCCTCCTCGTCCCCATCAGATGCAGAGTTCCCAGAGACCTGGTTAAATGCGGCCGGCCGCTCAAGGTTAAGTCTGTGAAACCGGCCCCATCAGATATTTTGAGCAGCAGCAGGGTTAACTATAGAAAGGACCATTGTGCCTATTGTAGCGGGTGGCTCCTCGTTCCCTCCCCGCCCGTCGCCTTATCTCTTTTCCCCTGAAGCGGGCAGGCAAGTCGGGCACAGTCGGAGCCGGCTCTGACATTGATAAATTTGTAGCAGCCGCGCACCGACTCCAAAACTCCTGATCTTGAGCTGAAATTGGAGCCGGTGTTCAGCCCCGGAGACCGTGTTGAGTAAATGCCCAGTGTCCGTTGCCTTGTCTTTCCGCAGTGAATTTAGTGGCGATTGTGATCCTGTCCCGGGGAAAATGCGGCCTCTCCACCTGCACGACTCGCTACCTGGTGGCCATGGCAGCGGCCGATCTACTGGTCCTCATCACCGAGGTCATTTTGTTACGGCTCCGAAAGCGATACTTTTATAGGAGTTTTCTGTCCATCACTCCTGTGTGCAGTTTTATCATTGTACTGATGACTGCTGCTACAGACTGTTCTGTCTGGTTCACCGTCACTTTCACCTTTGATCGGTTTGTCGCCATTTGTTGCCAGAAGCTGAAAACTAAATATTGCACCGGGAAAACTGCTGCTGTGGTTCTGGCAACAGCCGGCGTTCTGCTCTGTCTGAAAAACATTCCCCGCTACTTCACATATGAACCCCGGACAATCATCGACAATGTCCCGTGGGGCTGTAACCTGGTGGGCAATGTTTTCACTGACCCCGGATGGGTGGCATTTGACTGGATCGACATAGTTTTAACTCAGTTCCTGCCTTTCGCTGTAATCCTGCTGCTCAACGGTCTGACAGTCCGCCACATTTTAGTGGCCAGTCGGGTCCGTAAGGGGCTGAGGGGTGAGAGCAAGGGGAGAATCGTAGTGACCCGGAGATGGAGAGCAGGAAGAGGTCTATGCTTTTACTCTTCACCATCACCGGCAGTTTCATCCTCCTGTGGCTGACGCTGGTTGTTCACTTCGTCTATTATCAGATCACAGGGACTACAAATGTCCGGAATGATTCTCAATGGATCTTTAACGAGGTCGGGTATATGCTGAGGAATCTCAGCTGCTGCACCAACACATTTATTTACGCGGTGACCCAGTCCAAGTTCAGGGAGCAGGTGAAGAGCGCGGTGAAATATCCGCTCACCTCAGTACTTCGGCTCATTAACAAATCCGCGCTCTGAGCGCATCCATCCCAGAGGCGTCCGCAGTCTCTCCGCTCCGGGCTCCGACTTCTGTCATTCACGGCCGGAGCCAAGAGGGAGGGAGGAGCTGGCCAAAGTTTATTGGAAAGATACCCCAGCAGGGAAGAGAGTGGAATAACAATGGCAGATGCTTCTGGGAATAATACAGAAGGTGTTTAAGAATGAACAGCAGATGCTGGAAAATCGAAGGTACACAAAAATGCTGGAGAAACTCAGCGGGTGCAGCAACATCTATGGAGCAAAGGAAATAGGCAACGTTTCGTGCCGAAACCCTTCTTCAGACAATACATAAGATGCAGTATCAGTTCATTCCAAAGATGGAGAAGGATTCCAAGGGGAGTGAGTAAGGGGCGACCGTGGCTGGCAAGGGACGTCAGGGACAGGATAAAAATTAAAGAGAAGAAGTACAACGTGGTAAAGATGAGCGGGAATCAAGAGGTTTGGGTATAGTTTATAAAGAGCAACTGACGATAACCAAAAATAAATTGCTGGGAGAAAAGATACGATGGTAATCTAGCCAAGAATATAAAGCAGGATAGTGAAAGCTTATTTTGTATGTTAGGAGGGAAAAAAATAGTTCAGACCAAAGTTGGGCCCTTGAAGACCGAACAAGGTGAATTTATTATGGGGATCAAGGACATGGCCGATGAGTTAAGCTGGTACTTTGGATCTGTGTTCACTAAGAAGGGCACAAACAATCTTCCTGGTATACTAGTGGCCAGAGGACGTGGGGTGACGGAGGAAATAAAAGAAATATAACATAAAGAAATGCTATAAACGTTGGTTGAGAAGAAGCTGAGAACATTTGACTTTTGAAGTAACTGATATTTAAATGTCTTTGTCAAGATGGCGGAATTCTTACATGCGGCAAAGTCTAGTCAGTTATCAGCTTTGGAATGCGTAACCAAGGTCGAATCTGTAGTTCGATCAGAAAAAAAAGCGAGACGCGGTACATGTAACACCCCAATTAAAGGGAGTCGGAATGAACAATCTAGTCATAAAAAGATGCGTTTGATCTTAGACTCACATATAAAATAATGATTTAACATCGTTTTATTATAGTTTGTTTACAGACTAGCATATAAAGTATTGATTTAACATAAATTTATTAATCTAAAATTAAATAGTATAAAGAATAGAGAATCATAACCCCTGAAAGGGGTGGATTTATTCTAATTTGTAAACGGACTGGTAGATTAGTGGCGGTGACTTAATAATATACTAATATGGGTGTAACAAATTCGGAAATGTATTTCATGAAATGTATTATACAGTTGAACTTAAATGGAAGGGAATTGATTTAAACATGAGGTAATTGGAAGATAGCCGAGAATCTACTCTAGGTTAACCCCTTTCAATCTGAAGGAGTACTTTACTGCAAGACAATGGCTTAGAGCAATGACGTCTATTATAACAATTGGTAGTACATAGTAAATACATATTCGTGAAAAGACTTAATCAGATTTAGATGTTGGATGTATTTCTGTATACCTTTGTACGGACTCCTCCTCCTTCCGTTATTAGTTGGCAGAGTGTATGTTAATAAACAACGACGGAAGTCGAAAACATCATGTCTACCTCATTTTGGTGGGTTCTTACTGGTAGTCCAGTGTTTTATCACTACACTGCAATATCACTTGGGGTTTTTTTTAATCACTTTTCATTTTTTGGCGTTTTTTAAGGATATATTTTAAAGGGTTGTGCCTATAATACCAATACTAGATAAGCACACACTCCACACCTGGAAGATCAAGGCATTGTGTTGCACCATATGACATAAATGTATTAAATTAATTAAAAATGCAAGACATTATACAAAATAAAATAGGTCGAATCGCGTTTTGCAGCTGAAACGTAAGGGGTATGAATTATCCAAACAAAAGTGGTAATATATTGGTACAATTTAAATCATTAAATGCCGAAATAATCTTCTTATAATTCGAAATTATGATTCGAAAAGGAATACCATTTAAACCAAAGAATAAAATAATAGACAAAAATGTGAGGTATGTCATAGTTACGGGAGAAATAAACTCGACCTCCGTTACCTTGGTAAATATTTATGCGCCTAACTTTGATAATCCTCATTTCTTTAACACAATTTTGAATTTAATCTCAGACCTTAATTATCAAAATGTGATATTTGGAGGAGGTTTCAATTGCGTTCTCGAAAATTATTTGGATAATCAACACAACAAAAAAGGCTACACTTTAAATCAAAATCTAGTTAACTCTTAAATACATACGTAAAACATGCAAATCTAACAGATGTATGGAGAATTGCAAACCCAGCTGGACGGGAATATTCCTTCTACTCAATGGTACACAAAACCTACTCACGAATTTATTAGTTTTTAGTTGATAATTCAATTTACATCAAATCCCAAATACCATATCAGTATCATTTCAGATCATGCGCCATTAACTTTCTTCTTAATAATAGAATGGATGACCAATAAAAAATTGTCTTGGAGATATAATCCACAAATTGTAAACAACCCTCAGGTTTGTGCATATTTAAGACAACAGATGGAATTATGTTTTTAGACCAATGATACACCAGGTATATCACCCTCATTACTATGGTAATCGTTTAAGGCATTTATCAGAGGATCGATAATTTCATATCAGGCGTTTCGAAATAAAATAAAAAAATAAGATGGAACAAGGCAGTGATTGTGTGGAGATTTAAATTTTCCACATATAGACTGGGAAACACATTCTGTAAATGAGCTGGATGGTTTGGACTTTGTAGAATGTGTGCAGGATAGGGTTTTTTGCAGCAATACATAGATGTACCTACTAGAGAATAGGGAAGATTCAAACAAGAGGACATGACTTCAGAATTAAGGGACAGAAGATTAGGGGTAACATGAGGGTGAACGTCTTTACTCAGAGAGTGGTAGCGGTGTGGAATGAGCTTCCAGTGGAAGTGTTGGAGGAAGGTTCGTTGGTATAATTTAAAAATAAATTGGATAGGCATATGGATGAGAAGGGTATGGAGGGTTATGGTATGAGTGCAGGCAGGTGAGACTAAGGGTGAATAGTTGTTCGGCACGGACTTGTAGGGCCGAGATGGCCTGTTTCCGTGCTGTAATGGTTATATGGTTATATGGTAGGTGCTGGACCTCCTGTTAGGAAATCAGACAGGTCAGGTGGCGGAGGTATGCGTTGGGGAGCACTTCGGGTCCAGTGATCACAATACCATTAGTTTCAATATAATTTTGGAGAGGGTCAGAACTGGACCTAGGATTGAGATTTTTAATTGGAGGAAGGCTAACTTTGAGGAGATGCGAAAGGTTTTAAAATGAGTGAATTTGGACATTTTGTTTTATGGGAAGGATGTAGAAAAGTAATGGAGGACATTTGCAGGTGACATTTTAAGAGTACAGAATCTTTATGTCCCTGTTCGGTTGAAAGGAAATAATAAAAATTGGAAAGAGCCGTGGTTTTCAAGGAAATTTGGACACGGTTCGGAAAAAGAGAGAGATCTACAATAATTATAGGTAGCATGGATTAATGAGGTGCTTGGGGAGTATAAATAATGTTAAAAGAATCTTAACAAAGAAATTAGAAAAGCTAAAAGAAAATATGAGGTTGCTTAGGCAAGTAAGGTGAAAGTAAACCTAAAGGGTTTCTACTGCTATTTTAATAGCAAACTGATAGCGAGGGATACAATTGGTCCATATGAGAGTCAGAGTGCACAGCTATCTGCAGATCCAAAAGAGATGGGGGAGATATTGAACAATTGATTTTCTTCGGTATTCACCAAGGAGAAGGATATTGAATTATGTGGGGATAGGGAAACAAGTTGAGTAGCTATGGAAACTATGAGATTCAAATAAGTGGAAGTAATGACACTTTTGAAAAATATAAAAGTGGATAAGTCTCCAGGTCTCGACAGGATATTCCCTAGGATATTGAGGGAAGTTAGTGTAGAAATCGCAGGGGCTGTGGCAGCACTATTTCAAATGTCATTAGAAACGGGAATAGTGCCGGAGGATTGGCATATTGCGCATGATGTTCCATTGTTTAAAAGGGGTTCTAAGTGTAAACCTAGCAATTATAGACCTGTTAGTTTGAAGTCAGTGGTGGGCAAAGTAATGGAAAGGATACTTAGAGATAACATATATAAGCATCTGGATAAACAGGGTATGATTATGAACAGTCAGCGTGGTTTGTTCCTGGAAGGTCATGTTTGACTAGTCTTCTTGAATTCTTTGAAGAGGTTACTAGTGACATTGACGAGGTAAAGCAGTGGGTGTTGTCTATATGGACTTCAGTAAGGCCTTTGACAAGTTTCCTCATGAAAGTTTGGTTAAGAAGGTTCAATTGTTGGGTACTAATGGTGAAGTAGCACGGTGGATTCAACAGTGGCTGAATGGGTGATGCCAGAGAGTAATGGTGGATGGTTGTTTGTCAGGTTGGAGGCCGGTGACTAGTGGGGTGCCACAGGGATCTGTGTTGGGTTGGTCCACTGTTGTTTGTCATGTACATCAATAATCTGGATGATGGTGTGGTAAATCTGAATAATAAGTATGCAGATAATACCAAGATGGGTGGTATTGTGGATAATGAAGTAGATTTTCAAAGTCTACAGAGAGATGTAGGCCCTTTAGAAGAGTGGGCTGAAAGATGGCAGATGGAGTTTAATGCTGACAAGTGTGAGATGTTACATCTTGGCAGGACAAATCAAAATACGACTTTGGTGGTTAATGGTAGCGAATTGAGGAATGCAGTTGAACAGAGGGATCTAGGAATAACTGTGCATAGTTCGCATAAGGGGGAATATCATGTAGATAGGGTGGGAAATACATCTTTTGGTGTGCTGGCCTTTTTGAAATCGGAGCATTGAGTATAGAAGTTGGGATGTAATGTTTAAATTGTACCAGGCTTTTATGAAGCAAATTCTGGAGTATGTTGTACAATTTTAGTCGCCTAATGGTAGGAAGGATGTCAACAAAATAGAGAGAGTACAGAGGAGATTTACTAGAAAAAAGGGGGTAAATTAATTTTCTTTCAAAATACTATATTTATTCCAATCAATACCTACATACATACCTATTTTTTTGGATTGACTCATACATTACCAATTTCATATTGGACTATAAGTCCCATAGAATTCAACGAAGACATGTATGTAAACCTAAAGAATGCGGTGGACTCACACTTCCCAACTTTATGTACTACCATTGGGCGAGTAAACATTAAACATATCATTAATATTAAAAATATAATAATATTATCTGAATGGTGGCCGATTAGGAAAATAACGGGAGATATAACGAGACCTGTGTGTTATGGTACACCAGTCATTGAAAGTAGGCATGCAGGTGCATCAGGCTGTGAAGAAATCGAATGGTATGCTAGCATTCATAGCAAAAGTATTTGAGTGTAAGAGCAGGGAGGTTCTACTGCAGTTGTACATGGTCTTGGTGAGACCACACCTGGAGTGTTGCGTACAGTTTTCGTCTACTGATCTGAGAAAATACATTCTTGCCATAGTGAGGGTACAGATAAGGTTTACAAGACTGATTCCTGTGATGTCAGGACTTTAATATGAAGAAAGACTGGATAGACTCGGCTTGTACTCGCTAGAATTTAGAAGACTGAGGGGGTATCTTATAGACACGTACAACATTCTTAAGCGGTTGGACAGGCTAGATGCAGGAAGATTGTTCCCGATGTTGGGGAAGTCCAGAACAAGGGGTCACAGTTTAAGGATAAAGGGGAAATCTTTTAGGACCGAGAAGAGAACAACATTTTTCACACAGAGAGTGGTGAATCTGTGGAATTTTCTGCCACAGAAGGTTGTTGAGGCCAGTTAATTTGCTATATTTAAGAGGGAGTTAGATGTTGCCCTTGTGGCTAAAGGGATCAGGGGGTATGGAGAGAAGGCAGGTACAGGATACTGAGTTGGATGATCAGCCATGATCTCATTGAATGGCGGTGCAGGCTCGAAGGGCCGAATGGCCTACCCCTGCACCTAATATATTTGTTACTATTTTTCTATAATGTACGGGTTGTACAGTTAATCACAACAGGCAGAATGGACAATAATGGAGAAGGGGATTGCACTCCTTTTAACATAAGAGCAATCATTGTCTTCCCTATAATACTGAAGAACACAATATATAAGAGAAACCCGATGATTCACAGCACAATACGATTTTGGAGACAAATAAAATCCTCTCTTAAATCAAGAAATCTTTCGCTTCACTCACCGATATTCAACAGCCCGGCGTTCAAGCCATCGAATATTGACAAAACGTTTACCCTCTGGGAACGATTAGAAATTAAGACTTGGGAAGATGTGTTTGAAGACGGGAAAACCTTTACCATTCCAAGACTTACAGATTAAATACAATTTTGAAAACAAGCAATATTTTAGATACTTACAAACACGAGATTTTTTGAAAAAACACTCACAAGATTATTAAAATTTGAATTTGGACCTTCGAGAAGAAGGCATGAATAGACAGGTAGAATTGGATCACCGAACATCATATATTATAATAATATTTCAAATATAGACATAAGAAAAGAATGGGAACAAGAATTGTCTACAGAAATTCCCAAAGACAGATGGGAGGATTATCTGTCATATGTACACAAATGTTCAATTAACGTTAGACATACATTGATCCAATTTAAAATTGTGCACAGATCATATTACTCAAAAACACAACTAAATAAAATATTTCCAAAAGTCCCTCCCTTATGTGACAAGTGCCCAGGGCCGGCTTTAAGCCGATTTGACCGATTGCCCCCAATTGGGCCCCGCGCCTAATGGGGGCCCCGCACTACTGTTCCGTATTTCGTACGAATATACGAATTCTCTTTGTTAAATAAAGATTTTTTTTTTAATTCGCCATGCGGATTTTTTTTAAACGAACACGTATAACAAACGCTGCACGGCCATTAGACACAAACGATTTGTTAACTAGTACTGTTAGCACTTCTTAACATGAAGTAGTTAACACGTTGTTATATCAATCTGCATCCATCCACATTCCTCAGTAAATGTTATTGTGTTTTGAATGAGTATTAATGACGCCGTGTTCATTTGAATAAAATTCACGCGGCGTCAATAATACTTGTTTAAAACTCAATTACATTTACTGAGGAATGTAGATCGATGACACATTGAGAATTTCTTTAAACTCACCATCATGAGTGAGGGTACACAAAATTGCTGGGGAAACTCAGCGGGTGCAGCAGCATCAATGGAGCTCCATTGATGCTGCTGCACCCGCTGAGTTTCCCCAGCAATTTTGTGTACCTTCAATATTCCAGCATCTGCAGTTCCTTTTTGAACATCATGAGTGAGGGTCCCGGACCGCGAGAAGGGGCTTCTTCCTGGTGTGCAGGTTAGTCATTAACCTACCGACCCACGTTGTGTCTCCCTGTGTTTTGCTCTCCCCCTCCCTCCCTCTCTCCCGCTCCCCATCTCGTCTCTCTCTAGCTCTCCCACTCCCTCTCTATCACCCTGTCTCCTCAGCATTCCCGGGATCATTGACGTTTAGCGGTAGACAAAAATGCTGGAGAAACCCAGCGGGTGAGGCAGCCGCCTTGACCGCTGAGTTCCTCCAGCACTCTGTGTTTATTGTTTGGCTCTGAAGTTGAAGGTGGCTCAGCGGGACGGGCAGCGGCTCTGGGGAGAGGGTTGCCTTTCTGGTCGAGACCCTTCTTCAGCCAATCACAAGTACTCTCACCGACGAGAGTTCAATTCAGTCTGAAGAAGGGTCTTCTCTCCAGAGTCGCTGCGCTGCCTGGCCTGCTGAGTTACTCCAGCTTTGTGTCTATCTTCAATTTCAGAGAAATACAATTTCTTACGGGGAGGGCTTATAACGTCTCTAAACCCCTCTGAACACCTCTAACCCCCGTCTATTCCCCCCTATTTCCCTCTACAACACTTCTGAACACTTCTAAAGCCATCTGAACCCATCTGAAGCCCTCTAAACATATCTAAACCGTTTAAACCCCTCTAAACTAGGAGGCTACAAGGTGACTTGTATAGGCTGGGTGAGTGGGCAAATGCATGGCAGATGCAGTATAATGTGGATAAATGTGAGGTTACCAAATTTGGTGGCAAAAACCGGAAAGTAGACTATTATCTGAATGGTGACATTTTGTATGTCGTACTTTAAGTTCCTTGTATATTGTGTAAAGACTGTTTTCTTCAAGTGAGTATCATTGCTCTTTGGATATATCGTGTTTTGTCACGTATTTAAGGATATATTGTGCTGTAACAACATAATTTTACAACACATTAGTGTATAAAATAAACGAAACAGAAAGAGTGGGCTAATTAGCCATATAAATGACATATGACAGTGTGAATGTTGTGCGTCTCCGAAGACGAAATAATGGTTGGTGAGTGATCAGCTGGTTCAGAATATACCGATTATTTATCGTGTTCCATGGATATTTATATATATTTAGTGCATGATAATAATATGACAGTGTTAGAGAGTGTTTGGGATATCATAGAGAAAGACTACATCAGAACAGTACTAAATTAGCCATGGAAATGGAAATATGTCTAGCATACGATCAGCTGTCATGAATGTAAACAATGCATCAAAAATGGCTTGTGGGTGGAATAGCTGATTCTGAATATAATGATTATTTTTCGTGTTCCATGGATACTTATATAGGGTAGTTTTTACTGTTGGGGAACGCACCGCATTACCGTCGGCAAATCCTTCAGCCCAGCGCCGCCAAATCATTCCACCCGGGTAAGTAGATCCGCGACATGTGGCCTAAATTAATGTTATATTATGAAAAGTGCAATCGCAGGTTACGTTTGGTTTGGTTTCGTTAGATGACTCAAAATTTATCTAGCGGTAGGTTTGGCTAGGAATCACCTGTTTGTAATGAATGTTTGTAATGAATGTAAACATAGCCTTTTGGCTGAAGAACTTGAAGCTCTGAAAACTTTTCTTCCCTCCAGTATCATTAAGCCTCATGCTCGGTTTGAATACCTGGTAGTAAACAATCGATTTACAGCATTTCCTAATGTTTTTATTGCTTTGAGGATTTACTTAACAATGCCTGTAACAGTTGCTTCAGGTGAAAGAAGTTTATCAAAACTAAAACTGATTAAAACATACTTACGGTCAACAATTTCACAAGAGAGACTAAACAATTTGGCAATGATATCTATAGAAAATGACATTGCGAAAACCATTGACCTTGAAAATATTTTGAGAGACTTTGCAAATAAAAAAGCCAGAAAAGTATTTTTCTAAAATACCTGTGTATAATCAGTATGTCTGTAATTGCCTTACTTTGTATTAAAAAAAATAAAACTTTCATATAGTTTTTCAAAATTTTAGTATATGAAGCATTTAATGTTTTTTTTGGTTAAAGACGAGCATACTACACGAAATATAAACATACATAATTTTTTACTTTTGTACAGTAGGGGCCCCGCCATCAGTTTTCTAATTGGGCCCCGCAATTCCTAGCACCGGCCCTGCAAGTGCCTCACTAAAGAGGCAACAATAGCACACTCATTTGGTTCCTGTGCAAATCCTCAAAATGTTTGAAGGACATTTTTGAAAACTTGTAACACATATTTAAATTAATACTGGACCCAAATAGAGAATTGATTATCTTCGGAGCAAGGGAAGCTTGTACTGATCTAACTATATTTCAAAGATGTCTCCTACACTATGGTTTCATAACGGCAAAACGTATACTTAAGTTCAGGAAAAACGCTCCTATCGCAACGTTTAAAATGTGGATCACAAATATGTCGGAAATATTACATCTCGAAAAAATGAGACTTGTTCTAGCAGGAAAACAAGAACAATTCTTATGAATATGGTCACCTTTTATTGATTTGTTACAAATATAATATGGTGCAGCATAACCTTAGAAAGTAAAACAGGCATCAGTCAAGTCCTCTCAGCCATGTCGTGTGCTCCCTGCCTAGCTAGCCTGAAACAAAGCGCGTGATTGGCATACAACTCAATGTTAAACGTGTTTTAATTGGACTAAATTACCCCAACATTTTCTGGTTTTTCTCTAATTTTATAAAAGTTTTGTTCATGACGAGTTTCAGGGGTGATTTATATAATATTTTTACACAATATGTGAAATTTCATGTAGTTCTTTGACATGGGTCACGAAACACTGGAATAAAGCTCCCCAGCCCACAGCCTAACTACAATACAATACAATACAATACAATACAATACAATACAATACAATACAATACAATGTATTGTCATTTGAGCCTCAGTGAGGCTCAAACGAAATTCTGTTTCCACAGCCATACAAACAAAGACAATTCCTAGACATACACACAATTTAGTTCACACAAACATCCATCACAGTGAACCCACTGTGATGGAAGGCAAAGGCTTTTCTCTCCCCTGTTCTCCATGTCTCTCCCGATGACGAAGCCCCAGGCGGGCGATGATAAGTCCCACGGCCATTTTAGGCCGTGCCGGGCGATTTACGGCCCCGCTCCCGGTCTAAAAGTCACAATGTTGGAGCCCCCGGCGGGCGCTGTAATGTCCCACGGCCATGAAGCCGCGCCGGGCGATGTATGACCCCGCTCCAGGTCGTTCCAACCCCGCGACACGGGCTGGAGAAGTCGCATTGCGGGAGCTCCGGGAAGCGGTCTCTGTCCCCCCCCGGACCCGCGAGCGCCCGATGTCCCAGTCCACCGGACCTGCGGCTGCGTTGCTGGAGCCTCCGAGCCCCAGGAGTCGAGTCGCAGCAGCGAGTCACCGCCGCTTCCCAAGCACCGAGGCCGGCCAGCACAACGATGGTGATAGTCCGCAGCTCCGCAGTCTCCCGAGCCCCCGGGTCGTTCAGGTTGGAGGCCGTTCCATGGTGCTAGGCCCCAACGACAACGGAGACCCGACAGGGAAAAGGTCGGGTCTCCCAGACAGGGAAGAGATTTAAACAGTTTCCCCCTGCCCCCCCCCCCCCCACCACCCCCCCCCCCCATATATACACATTTAAAACCAGTATTAAAAAACACAAACTACATTTAACTAGACAAAAAATAAAAAAAAGACAGACAGGCTGTAGGGGCCGTTGCAACGGGTGAGTCGCGCCGCCAACCAAATGTGGCCCTAAACTGATCGATGAGACCAACGCAGGCTCGGGGATCGTTTCGCTGAACACCTCAGCTAAGTCCGCCTTAATCTTCCGGTTCTCCCGGTTGCGAAACACTTCAACTCCACCTCGCATTCCCAATCCCACCTTTTTGTCCTGGGCCTCCTCCATTGGCAGAGTGAGGCCCAGCGCAAATTGGAGGAACAGCCCCTCATATTTTGCTTGGGCAGTTTACACCCCAGCGGTATGAACATTGACTCTCTAACTTCAGATAGCCCTTGTTTTCCCTCTCTCCATCCCCTCCCCATTCCCAGTTCTCCCACTAGTCTTACTGTCTCCGACTACATTGTATATCTGTCCCGCTCCCCCCCACCCCCGACTTCAGTCTGAAGAAGGGTCTTGACCCGAAGCGTCGCCCATTCCTTTTCTCCAGAGATGCTGCCTGACCCGCTGAGTTACTCCAGCACCTTGTACCTGTCCATGTTTTCCGCAGAGATGCTGCCTGACCTGATGAGTTGCTCGAGCACTTTGTACCTGTCCACGTTCTCCACAGAGATGCTACCTGACCTGCTGAGTTGCTCCAGCACTTTGTACCTGCCCACGTTCTCCACAGAGATGCTGCCTGACCCGCTGATTTACTCCAGCACTTTGTATCTGTCCGCGTTCTCTACAGCGATGCTGCCTGACCGGCTGAGTTACTCCAGCACTTTGTACCCGTCCACGTTCTCCACAGAGATTCTGCCTGATCCGCTGAGTTACTCCAGCACTTTGTGTCCACCTTCGATTTAAACCAGCATCTGCAGTTCTTTCCCACTCCGTAGTAATTAATGAGTCATTTTCAGAATGGCAGGCAGTGACTTGTGGGGTGCCGCAAGGCTCGCTGCTGGGACCACTATTATTATTTACAATATATAAAATCATGTATAAAATCATGAGAGGAATAGATCGGGTAGACGCACAAAGTCTCTTGCCCATAGTTGGGGAATCGAGGACCAGAGGACACAGGTTCAAGGTGAAGGGGAAAAGATTCAATAGGAATCTAAGAGGTAACTTTTCCACGCAGAGGGTCGTCGGTGTATGGAATGAGCTGCCAGAGGAGGTAGTTGAGGCTGTGACTAAGAAACAGTTGGACAGGCACATGGATAGGACAGGTTTGGAGGGATATGGGCCAAACGCAGGAAGTTGGGACTAGTGCAGCTGGGACATGTTGGCCAGTGTGGGCAAGTTGGTCCGGAGGGCCTGTTTCCATGCTGTATCACTCTATGACTATGTTAACGATTTAGACGAGGGAATTTAATGTAACATCTCCAAGTTTGCGGATGACACAAAGCTGGGTGGCAGTGTGAGCTGCGAGGAGGAATGCTGTGAATAATGCAGGGTGACTTGGGCAAGTTGGGTGAGTGGGCAGATGTATGGCAGATACAGTTTAATGTCACAGTTTAATGTATGGCAGATACTGGAAATGTGAGGTTATCCACTTTGGTGGCAAGAACAAGAAGGCAGATTATTATCTGAATGGTGTCAGATTAGGACAAGGGGAGGTGCAACGAGACCTGGGTGTCCTTGTACATCAGTCACTGAAAAAAAGCATGTAGGTACAGCAGGCAGTGAAGAAAGCAAATGGCATGTTGGCTTTCATAGCGGGAGGATTTGAGTACAGGAGCAAGGAGGTTGTATTGTGTGCGGCTTCGGTCTCCAAATTTGAGGAAGGACATTCTTGCTGTTATGGGAGTGCAGCGTAGGTTCACCAGGTTAATTCCTGGTGCTGGATTGAAGGGCCGAATGGTCTACTCCTGCACCTATTTTCTATTTATCTAAGACAGTATCTCAATTTGGTATATCTGAGAAGGCACAAAGTATTGGGTACAGAAGTTGGGAAGTCACGTTGCAGTTGTACAAGACGTTGGTGAGGCCGCATTTAGAGCATTGTGTTCAGTTCAGAGGGGGAGCCATCTTGGTGAACGGCTGCTAGTCAGCAGCCGTCCGTCTTAAATTCGTTTTGTTTAATAGTTTTTAGTGAGTGCTGTTTTTTTGTATGTAGGGGATATGGTCTTTTAATGTGGGGGGTAGGTGTTACTTTATTTATAGGTCCCTACCTGGTCGGTGTGGCAGCCTTTTTTCCGGGCTGCCCGTCGACCCGTCCTCGTGGCCTACCAGCGGGCTTGGAGCGCCGTTTCTTGGCGGGAACCACCCAGCACCTCGGCCTGGGTGGCGGCACAGCATTGGAGCGCTGGAGCGGAGCGGGCGATGCCTTGCCTGGGTCGCCGCGCTGGAGCTCTGGCGAGCTGGACCGCCGTGAGCAACATCTCCGGGCTACGGGTTTGCGGAGCGGACAGGCGGCGTGCGGAGAGCCGGCGTGCGTAGAGGCGGCAAGGCGGCAGTGCGGAGTGCGGGCGCCGACTTTTTCATCTGGAGCCTGGGAGCGCCAAACCGGCGCGGCCTTGTCGGCTTCGGCAGCCGCGGGCTCCAACCAAGAAGCGGCCGTTCCAAGTGGCCCAGCCGCCGAAAGGACTCTCCCGACGCCGGGGCAAGACCACCCGGTGAGAACGGCCAGGGACATCGGGCCTCCGTACAGGCAATTGCGGTGGCCTCAATAGGCCTGACTTTGGGGTGAACATGAGGTGGGGACTGGACATTGTGCCTTCCTCCACAGTGCTACCCACTGTGGGGGGATGATTTTTTTGTCAAATTGTAGTCCTGTAGGTCTGTGTCCAAGATGGCTGCCGTGAAGAGAGAGTGGACGCTGGCGCGCTTTGGCTGCCGCTGCTCTCTTTTCACACTGTGTTTTTGATTTTCTGTTTTTGGATTGACTTCTGTCTTTAATTTGTGTCACTGTGATGTCTTTAATTACTTGTTTAATTCCGATTATATGTTTTTATTCCGATTACTATGTAAGGTGTCCTTGAGATGTATGAAAGGCGCCCATTAAATAAAATTTATTATTATTATTATTAGTTCTGGGCACCGTGTTAGACAATAGACAATAGATGAAGCGGTAGGCCATTTGGCTCTTCGAGCCAGCACCGCCATTCAATGTGATCATGGCTGATCATCCACAATCAGTACCCCGTTCCGCCTTCTGCCCATATCCCTCGACTCCGCTATTTTTAAGAGCACTATCTAGCTCTCTCTTGAAAGCATCCAGAGAATCTGTCTCCACTGCCCTCTGAGGCAGAGAATTCCACAGACTCACCACTCTCTGTGAAAAAAAGTGTTTCCTCGTCTCCGTTCCAAATGGCTTACTCCTTATTCTTAAATTGTGCCCCTTGTTCTGGATTCACCCAACATCGGGAACAGGGAGAGGTTGGGGCAGGCTGGGACCCATTTTTTACAGAAAGACAAATAAACAACAAATCTTGCTCACAAGAACACTCGAGATCAGGGACACTCTTTCTAAACCACAACAGTAACTCGATCTCCTAGAGATTCCTATAAAATGGAAACAACCACTTTGGAGTCAGGTGATAAGCAGAATACGGCCATTCGGCCCAAATGTCTATTCCGCCATTCAATCACGTCTGATTTATCTCTCCTAACCCCATTCTCCTGCCTTTTCCCTATAACCCCTGACACCCGCACTAATCAAGAATCTATCTATCTCTGCCTTAAAATTACCCACTGGCTTGTGGCCTCCACCGCCGTCTATGGCAACGAATCCCAGATTCACCACGGAAGGTGGTAGGGGATACTATGTGTGTGTGTGTGTGTGTGTGTAAGTGTGTGTGTGTGTGTGTGTGTGTGTGTGTGTGTGTGTGTGTGTGTGTGTGTGTGTGTGTGTGTGTGTGTGTGTGTGTGTGTGGGTGTGTGTGTGTGTGTGTGTGTGTGTGTGTGTGTGTGTGTGTGTGTGTGTGTGTGTGTGTGTGTGTGTGTGTGTGTGTGTGTGCGTGGGTGTGTGTGTGTGTGTGTGTGTGTGTGTGTGTGTGTGTGTGTGTGTGTGTGTGTGTGTGTGTGTGTGTGTGTGTGTGTGTGTGTGTGTGTGTGTGTGTGTGTGTCTGTGTGTGTGCGCGCGCGCGCGAGTGCGAATGTACTTGTTAAATTTAGTTTACTTTAGAGGTACAGCGCTGAAACAGGCCCTTCGGCCCACCGAGTCCGTGCCGACCAGCGATCCCCGCACACTAACACTATCCTACACACACAACACACACTGGGGGACAATTTACAACTTTACCGAAGCCAATTAACCTACAAATCCGCACGTACGTCTTTGGAGTGTGGGAGGAAACAGGAGCACCCGGAGAAAACCCACGCAAGTCACGGGGAGAGAACGTGCGAACTCCGGGCAGACAGCACCCGTGGACGGGATGGAACCCGGGTCTCTTGCGCCGTGAGGTAGCAGCTCTACCCACTGCGCCACCGTGTGTTGTCTTGCCCTGGGGGGGGGTGGGGGGGTGGCTCAGATGGAGATTTGGATCACAGGGGTCTCGGGTAACGGCTCCAATCAGTTTCTCTCCTCACCCCGTTGCTGGTATTCATCTCGTGTTGCACAATCCAACCTCCCTCCCCTCTCTCTCTCGCTCCCTCCCTCTCTCCCTCCCTTCCCCTCCATTCCCCTCCCTCTCTGACCCTCTTTCCCCTCCCTTATCCTCTCTCTCTCTCTCCCTCTCTCCATCCCTCACTACCTCACCCTCCCTCCCTCCCTCCCTCCCTCCATCTCTTCCGTTCTCCGTCCCTTTCACTTCCACTCTCTCTCTCTCTCTCTCTCTATCTCCCTCCCTCCCTCCCTCTCTCCCACTCTATCCCTCCCTCTCTCTCCCTCCCTCTCTTCCTACATGTATGAAATACTCTTGCAGGAGACAGTCGGCCCACGGATCAGAAACCTGCAGAGGCCGTATCTCATTCGAAATGTCACAGCATTTAATAGTAAGATTAAACGAGAACTTACCAGTTTGAAGTTTGATCTTTATTTTATGAGGAGTAACGTTGAGGGAATACGTGAAGAACCCCGCTAGGACTCATGCGTATTTTCTTCAAAGCAGCCGTGTGGAATCACAGATAACTATAATGACTAAATATAGTAAGATTAGAGAGAGATACCAGTTGAGTATATGATCAAGTGTGGGAGCAGAGGGCACGTATTCCCTCAACGTTACTCCTCATAAAATAAAGATCAAACTTCAAACTGGTAAGTTCTCGTTTAATGTTACTATTTTACTTCGGAGTCACGTGAGTGACTACGTGAAGATTTCAAAGCTCTGTGATTTCATGCCGTGGACGAGTCCACGACACACATCTGCCTTGGTATAGGGGAGAAATATTTTCGACATCCATACGGTATGTGGATGCAACAAACAATTTTATCAACAAAATAAATCATAAAACCCCGAATATTGATGGGGACAAATTATATTACAGAACTTAATATAGGTTTTGAAAAAGTTCCAGTTTCCTCCACTGGTTTATTATAAAATTTACGGAAAGTTCCTTCTGATGACCATCCTGCCGTTTTGAGGATCTGATCCAATGGAACATCCAACTTGTATAGCCGACGTAGCTGCAGCCCTGGTGGAGTGAGATTTAAAACAATCAGTATCTATACCTGCTTTAGTAAGTACTTGTTTTATCCATTTGGAAATGGTCTGTTTTGTTATTCGTTTATGAGGCTGTCTGTGGTTAATGAGCAGTGCCTGTTCTGTGCCTCTGATGGTTTTGGTTTGTATAATGTACTCTTTGAGATGTGTTACCACACACAGTCGCTCATCTGCAGGGTAGTTATTGAAAATCACTTTTAGGCCTGCCGATCCCTGTCTGTTCTGTTTTACCAGTTCCTGGATGTAAAAATGTAAATTTTCCTGCGAACTGGTCATGTTATCCAGCCTCAATTTGTGTACGGAGTGCGCCCTTTGTGCTGTGACCAATGCCATCAGCATGACCGTTTTTATGGTCAAAGTCTGTAATGACAGGCTAGTGGCTGGAGTCCAGTTCCTTAGTAGATTCAGAACGATGCCAACATCCCATATATGGGAATATCTGGCCTTAGGAGGGTTAGCATTGAATATGCCCCTCATGAGCTTGGCTACCAAAGGGTGTGACCCCACAGGCCGTCGTTCCGTTTCTCTCCGGAGCTAGGTAGACAGGGCACTTCTGAAACAGTTGATGGCGCTGTACATAAGTCGCTCGTCATGGTGTAAATTTACCAGAAATTCCAATTGTTTGAATGTTGAATGTTTGTAGGTCTGTGGATAATGTTGTTCTGGTTGCAATACCTGTGCCATTTTCTGATATATACTAGGTATTGATTTTTTTGTTGACTCTCGCTGGGCTCCAGCGATCATGTTCATAGCTCTCGTTGTTAAGCCCAGGTGTAATAAAGGAGCTTTCATACTCTACAAACCAAAACGTTAATGTGACGGTGACAAGGATGACTTGTCCTAGCTGCTGGATTTACCAGTAGATCCGGTCTGTGTTGAATGGTGATGTGAGGTTCTAATGTCATCTCCTGTACCAATGGGAACCATGGTTGGGTAGGCCAATCGGGTACTATTAAGATACCAGACGCAGAGTCTTGTCTTATCTTACTTAGTACCCGACTGACGAGGCAGAAGGGAGGGAATGCATAAAAGAACAATTTCCCCCAATGCAGCGAAAAAGCATATTTAGCTACTGCCCCAGGGTCTGGTTCCCATGATACATGTTTTGGCACTTGGTGGTTAAGCCCGGATGCGAATAGATCGACATCTGGTGTTCCGTATCGTGCTGTAATGTCAGCAAAAACTTGTTTGTCCAACATCCATTCGATGTTCTCATTGAATTTGCGTGACCTGGTGTCTGCCATTAAGTTTTGTCTACCTGGTACGTAGGTAGCTGATATCCAAATTCCTCTGTGGATACACCATTGCCAGATCTTGTTTGCCAGATTGTCACATGATGTCGATTTGTTTCCACCCATGTGGTTGATGTATGCTACCACAGTGGTGTTATCAATTTGTAATATTATATACTGGTGAGATAACCCTAAGCAATATGACTTAAGGCCGTGAAAAGCTCCCAACATTTCGAAGTAATTTATGCCCAAAGTGTGTAGCAATGATGACTCCTGTGCATTCCATCTCCCACCACAGCTGGTGATGGAATCCGTGGCACCCCATCCGAGAGCACTAGCATCCGTTTGTAGTATGATAGACGGATTGCTGATAATGATTGGATTGGAACAATGCCTAATGTTTTCTTTCCACCATTGTAGTTCTAGTATGGCTTATTTTGGTAGTTCCATAGGTCTATCAAAATGACCTCCATTGTATTTTAGAGCTCTTATTTTTGCCCTTTGTAAATTCTGATAATATAAGGGTCCGAATTGTGCAGCTGGAAAGGCTGCTATTATCTTGCCAATCATTCTCGCCACCTGTCTAATAGAAGGTTCCAATTTTGATTTAATTGGATGGATAATGCATCCTAGGCTTTCAAATACTTGTATAGTAGCTGTTATTGTTAATTCTGCTTGTTTTACCCTGTTGCCCAATATAAGTATATCATCTAAGTAAGCCATCACAATGTGTTTATGTTGACGTAGGAAAGCTAAGGCTGGTTTTAATATTTTGGGAAATAACCTAGGTGCAGAAATAAGGCCATTTGGTAGTGCTCTGTATTGCCAGTGTTGACCCATCCAATTAAATTTCAAATCACGTCTGTGGTCACCTGTTATGGGTACTGAATAGTAAGCATATTTTAAATCAATGCTTGCCATATAGTAACCTTTGGAGATTAATAGTTCAGCAGTAGCAAAGGTTTCCATTTTGAAATGAATATATTTTACAAAAACATTCAAATTACTCAAATCTATGATGATGCGGCAACCACCATCTTTCTTATGTTTATTAAAAATGTTGGACACGAATTCTAAAGGTTCGTGTTGGGTTTGTTCAATTATCCCCAGTTTATGGAGTCTCTGCAGTTCAGCATGTGCTTTTGCTTTATCTTCGCCGTTAAGCCTGAACACTCTGTTCGGTACATGCTGGACTGGAGGATTACGTGGTTGTAAGAACTCTATCGTATATCCCTGGATACTGCTTAGGATATAAGTATCTGATGTCCACTTATACCATGCATCCAGAAAAAAGTGTAATCTGCCAACAACACCCATGCTATCTTTAATAAGTAAGGGACCAGACCCACCTACCTCTACGGTTACCAGTGGTCTTATTTCTTCCCTTGTCCCCGAGGACGTTGAGGCCCCGGTGTCTTGATTTGTGTTGTAGATGTGTGCATCTTCCACGAGGCCCGGCCTGGGCCATGTCCTAAAAAATACCGCTGTTGGACTGGTCTTGCCCTCGACTGTTCTCCGGAGTAGTCATTGCGACCCATGAGTGCATAGGGGTGGTACTTCTGGGGGTAGCGTTTGGTAGCTTTTATAATTCCCAGGGCTTTGGATTCTTCGTCCAAATCTTTTACCTGTTTTGGTAGGTCCCTTCCAAACAGGTAAGTCTTTTCGGTGGTTGTTTCTGTTCTGCATAATCCCGCAAATTTTGGGTCTAGTACCGGCTGCATACTCTTCTTTCTGATATTATTCAGTTCATATTGGGTATTGCAGAAGAGGGCGAGGGCATCTTTGTGGTGTTGACTCATATCTTCTTAATTCAGGGTTCGTGTGAATGCCGTTATCCCTGCGGTGAGGGTTTTAAGTACTTTTTGTAGTAAGACATCCCTGGTCCTGATGCTTGCTCCTACATGCTTCCAAATACATGCGTTCACGGTTGGGACATTAAGGGATTTACAGTTTCCAGGTTGCAAGTGACGCCCCATGGTGTCAATTAGGGCTTGTCCCTGTAGCTGGTTCAGGGACATGTAATTAACACTTGCCGCTAACACTGGCTGGTAAATCATCCCCTGTGAGTTCTGGCTTCGCGAACTGAGCCACCATTTCAAGTAAGTTGCCACTTACCCCTTGCACTGAGTTGTCCATCAGTTCCTGTTCAGGGTCAGTCCAAATCTGCCCCGCTATGCTTTCCTGTGAGGCAATAGACGCTGAATACAGCCCTGAATACGGTACTGCAGAGGGGCTGAATGTCTGCCCAGTAGAGCCAGACCCCCTCTGGAGTATTGCCTCCATCAGCCGCTCCATTTTCGTCCAGTGCTCTCGGGCACCTGGCTCTTGCGGCTTGTCCTGGACCAGCTGCCGCTCCAACGCGGTACAGAGCTTTCGAGCGCTGCCCGCTCGCGGTCGCTGGTCCCGCAGCTCAAACGCGTTCCAGTGATCTCGGTCACTGGTCGCTAGCTGCTCCTCCAATTCCTTCAGCCCCACAGGCCCCTGAGCGAAGGTGGCGTGGGGCTGTTCGAAATCCGAGTCGTCCGAAAGAACGGCTCGGTCGGTTTTGCGTTTAGCCTTTCCACCCGCCAGTGGTGAGGCTAGCTCCGGCACAGGTGCTCCCGACAATGGAGACAGCCCTGCCGTCTGCCGCCGCTGGCTGCCCGTTCCTGCACGGCTCTCCCCCGCCAGCTTTTTGCAGCTTTGGTCCGTCTTCTGTCCATCCTAAAGGTAAGAAAACGTAGATCTCTTACCTGTCTTCGCTGGTTGTATACACCAGCCGTTTAGGAGGAACGTCCTTCCTCCATCGAAATGACTCGTGCAATGCGTGTAGGGTAATAACACGCATGCGTCCTAGCGGGGTTCTTCACGTAGTCACTCACGTGACTCCGAAGTAAAATTAGAACGTGCTCAAACTGAGGGGAGGATACGGGAGGTGAGGGGAGGAGAGGGGAGGAGAGGGGAGTAGCGGAGAGGAGAGGGGAGGAGAGGGGATGAGAGGGGTGGAGAGGGGAGGAGAGGGGAGGAGAGGGGAGCGGAGGGGAGGAGAGGGGAGGAGAGCTAAGGACTCGAAGGGCTAATGGCCCACTCTTGCACCTGTTGTCTCTTGTCTAAATCTAACTCTCTCTTGAAAACATCCAGTGAATCGGCCTCCACCGCCGTCTGTGGAAACGAATCCCACAGATTCACTGCCCTCTGGCTAAAGAAAGTCCTCCTCATCTCCTTCCTGAAGGTACGTCCTTTAATTCTGAGGATGTGACCTCTGGTCCTAGACTCTCCAACTCCCTCCACTCCTTTCTCCCTTCTCTCTCCTACCCCCTCTCCTCTCCCATAAGCCTGTCTTCCTCCTCTCTCACCCCTCCCTTCCACCACTCCCCCTCCCCTCTTCTATCCCTCACCTCACTTTCTCCCTCTCCTCCCTCTCCTCCCCCCATTACCCCCTCCCCCTCATCCCCTCTCCTCCCCACATTACGCCCTCCACCTCATCCCCTCTCCTCCCCTCCCTTAATAATAATAATAATACATTTTATTTATGGGCGCCTTTCAAGAGTCTCAAGGACAACTTACAACAATTTAGCAAGTAGAGGAAAAACATCTAAGGGGAATGAAATAAATAGTAGAGACATGACTAGTACACAAATTATAAATTAAAGACAGAATTCAATTCAAAACACAATATGATGCAATTCATGCACAGATGAAAAGGGAGGGGGACGTGGGGCTAACGATAGGCAGAGGTGAAGAGATGGGCCTTGAGGCGGGACTGGAAGATGGTGAGGGACACGGTTGCGGAAAAGTTGGGGGAGGGAGTTCCAGAGCCTGGGAGCTGCCCTGGAGAAGGCTCTGTCCCCAAAACTGCGGAGGTTGGACTTGTGGATGGAGAGGAGACCGGCCGATTTGGATCTGAGGGACCGTGAGGGTTGGTAGGGGGAGAGGAGGTCAGTGAGATATTGGGGGGGGGGGATAGTGGAGGGCTTTGTAGGTGAGGACCAGGATTTTGTAGGTGATCCCTTCTCCCTTCTCCCTTCTCCACTCCTCTCCTCTCCTCTCCTCCCCTCCCTCTCCTCTCCTCTCCACTCCTCCCCTCTCTATCCCTCTCTTCCCATCACCTTGTGGATCTCAGCCTCTCCCTCGGCCGCTCCGGCGAATATATCGCACTCCTCCTCGGCCAGGATCTGAAAAGCGACCACGCAATGATGTTGTTCTAGCGGCGGGCGATCCCCGTATCGGCTCCACAACTTAGTGGTTGCTTTAGTCTGGTACCTGGAGAGCAGAGGAGAGGAGAGGGGGAGGAGGGGGGGGGTGATAGGAAAGGGGAGGAGAGGGAGGAGGAGAGGAGGCGAGGAGGAGAGGAGGAGAGGACAGGAGGAGGAGGAGTAGGAGGATGAGGAGGAGGATGAGGAGGAGGAGGAGTGGAGGGGGGAGGCGAGGAGAGGAGAGGGGTGAGGAAAGCTTTTAGGAGGGGAGGAGGTTCTCTTGAGGACTCTTCTCTTTGGAGGACCTTCTTTGAGAAGAGAGGAGGAGGGCTCTCTTCTCTTTTTGAGGGGACTCTCTGGAATTCTTGGTCTCCTCTTCTCTCTGAGGTTTTCTTCTCTCGAAGAGATGGAGAGGGAGGGAGAGGTCAGCAAAATAGTCAGCAATGTCTTTGAAATGGTCAGCATCCTGGAAAAACAAATATTGTACCTGATACACTTTGGTGCATAATCTTTAATCATCAGATATTAATTCCAAAACTGATTTTAAAATATCATTTATATATTTAATATAGGACAATTCCAGGATATTGAGTCACAACTTAAAATTAACAGGTAACTTCTTCAGAATAGAAATTAGGTATTTCTTCACTCAGAATATAGAGGTTTTTTTTCTAGGGTTGGAAGAAATATTGTTAATTGCATTCCAGCAAGATTAAAATATTATTGATTCAAATAAGTAATAAACCATGAGAGGAAACTGCATTTAGGGTGCATGTCAGGAGTGATCTGCCTGAAAGGTCCTGACCAAACCTTGCCTATCAAGATTCGAGATTGCAGCTTCCAGCCAACCAGTGTCTACAGCGTCAGCTTCCAGCCAACAGACATCATCGTCTACATTTCGGACAATGAAGACAGTGAATATCATGGGCTTCCCCCACACTAAAGTTAGGAGCAGCACCCAGTGGCTGCTGCAAAATCATTATTGTAAAAAAGAATATATTCTCGGTGGTAATCAGCAAGCCAGGCAGCATCTGTGGAAGTAGAAACTGAGTGAATGTTTCAGGTTAATATTCTTTCCTCACAGCTGGGGAAGTTGCCAGATGGCGACAGACAACTGGAAGGATCTGTGTCTCAATGCCCTCAGTCCCAGATCAATATTAAGGTCAGTGATCCACTCCAGTGCCCAGGGAACTCATCAACTCCTCACTGACACCAAACCCTGGGGTTGTGATGGTCTGAGAAGGAGCAGCAGCATCTTCCCCGTTCCCAGGCCCCGGAGAGGACATTTATCCGGCATCTTCTGCCCGTTCTCCATGACAAAGTTCCCTGGAGTCTCACCTCTGGGCCCTGCGTCACTGACATGGTCTTGTCTCCTTCAGCAGCTCCTCGATCTCCCTTCCTGAGCTCAGACAGCCACTTCTCCTCACCTCACCTCCGCTCACTTCTCCTCACCTACATCTCGACTAAACACCTCGCCTCAACCAAACCTCACTATTAAAGGTAAATAAAAATGCTGGAGAAACTCAGCGGGTGAGGCAGCATCTATGGAGCGAAGGAACAGGTGACGTCCTCAGTCTGAAGAAGGGTCTCGACCCGAAGCATCACCTATTCCTTCTCTCCATGGATGCTGCCTCACCCGCTGAGTTTCTCCAGCATTTCTGTCTACCTTTGATTTTTCCAGCATCTCCAGTTCTTTCTTATACCTCACTACTAAACCTCACCTCGACTAAACTTCACCTCAACTAAACCTCACACCTCAACTAAATCCTCACCTCGACTAAACATTACCTCACCTCAACTAAACCCCTCAATCACCTTGACCAAACTTCACCACAGCTAAAGCTCAACTCAGCTAAATACATACCTCACTAAACCTTGCTTCGATTAAACCCCTCGCTTCATCTATACCTCACGTAGACTAAACTTCACCCCAACTAAACATCACCCTCACTACAAAACTACTCATCACACCTAAACCTCCTTCAACTAAAACCCCTCGCCTCGAACCTCACCTCAACTAAACCCCACCTCATCTAAACCTCACCCCAACAAAACCCCACCCCAACTAATCCTCAAATAAACCTCATCTCAACTATACCCCAACTAAACCTCACCTCAACTAAACCTCACCCCAACTAAACCTCACCCCAACTAAACCTCACCTCAACTAAACCACAGCTCAACTAAACCCCACCTCAACTAAACCCCAACTAAACCTCACCTCAACTAAACCCCAACTAAACCTCACCCCAACTAAACCTCAACTAAACCCCAACTAAACCCCACCCCAAATAAACCCCAACTAAACCCCAACTAAACCTCACCCTAACTAAACCCCAACTAAACACCAACTAAACCCAAAATAAACCTCACCCCAACTAAACCTCACCCCAACTAAACCCCAACTAAACCTTACGCCAACTAAACCTCACCCCAACTAAACCCCAACTAAACCCCAACTAAACCTCGACTAAACCCCAACTAAACATCAACTAAACCCCAACTAAACCCCAATTCCACCTCACCCTAACTAAAGCCCAACTAAACCCCAACTAAACCCCAACTAAACCCCAACTAAACCCTAATAAACCTCACCCCAACTAAACCCCAACTAAACCCCAACTAAACCCCAACTATTTATAGCCCCCCCCCCCGGCCGTTGGCGGCTCCTCACGTGACGCCACGGGTTGTCACGCGCACGTTGTCGTTGACATCGAACCCGTGGCCCCCGCCCCGCGGCGAACGCAGTCCCTCCCCCCCCCCCGGCGAGGATGGCGGGAGATTCGCGACCAACGGCTTTTGGCGCCTTTTCCCGCCGTGGGCTGGAGTTGTCCACGTGACCCGCGCTCTGGTTGCAGCCGCCGCTCACGTGACGTGAGGAGCCGCCAACGGCCGGGGGGACGGGCTATAAATAGATTATAGTTGGGGTTTAGTTGAGGTGAGATTTAGTTGGGGTTTAGTTGGGGTTTAGTTTATGTTTAGTTGGGGTTTAGTTGAGGTTTAGTTGATGTGAGGTTTAGTTGATGTGAGGTGAAGTTGGGGTTTAGTTGGGGTTTAGTTGAGGTGAGGTTTAGATGAACCGAGGGGTTTAATCGAAGCAATGTTTAGTGAGGTGATGTTTAGCTGAGGTGAACTTTGGTCGAGGTTATTGAGGGGTTTAGTTGAGGTGAGGTAAAGTTTAGTCGAAGTAAGGATTTAGGTGTGAGGTTTAATTGAGGTAAAGTTTAGTCGAGGCGAGGTTTATCAATCAATCAATCAATCAATCAATCAATCAATCAATCAATCAATCAATCAATCAATCAATCAATCAATCAAGCACTTTATTCATCGCCGAGGGGCAATTTAAAAGGGCGCATTACAGTAGATTTTTTTTTAAAAAAGAAAGGGACACAATCAACGAAGAGATAAACATTCAAAGCTACTCTCTGCGCCGACCGGTCGACCGCACGAGCAGTGACCCGGCAAGGATTGGGTTGTCAGCAGCGATACAATAATAAAGCACACACAAAATGTAACACACACATCCACCACAGCATTCATCACTGTGGTGGAAGGCACAACAATTTGGCCACTCCTCCTCCATTTCCCCCCCCGTGGACAGGACCAGAGTCCAGAGTCAGTCCAGGATCGGCTCTTCCTGACCGGAGACCGCGGCTTTAGATTGTTGTAGGCCGCAGGCCGGCGGTCAAGATTTAAAGTCTCCGCCGCAGCCAGAAGCACCGTAGACTGCAGGGCCGGCGGTCGAAGCTCCCCTCCCGGGCTGATGGTAAGTCCATGCCGGCCCCGCGGTAGAAGTTGGCCGCGGGCCGGCTGTGATGGCTTCTTCTTCCCCCGGGTCCCCCACGAGGGATCCCGGGCTGTAGACGCCGCACCAGCTGGAGCTCTGCAGACCGCGACTTCAGGCTGCGACTTCAGGCTGCCGGCTGCCCCGGGCCAGCGAAACCGAGCGCTCCCCTCCTGCGAGTCCCAGCGAGGGCTCACCCGCTCCACGCCGAGAGTCCACGCTGCGCCCGCCGCTGAAGCCCCGGGCACGTCTCCGGGAAAGGCCGCGCCGATCCTTGATGTTAGGCCACGGGGGAGTCAACCTGGAAAAAGTCGCCTCTCCATGGAGGAGGCGACCGAAGCGGTTTTCCCCACACCCCCCCCCCCCACACCCACACACCACCCCCCACACAAGACACACAAAAAAACATTAATCACACACATGAAAACATACTAAAAAAAAATTAAAAAGTTGAAAAAACTCGAGCCTGCACCGCCATTCAATATGATCATGGCTGATCATCCAGGTCACGGGGAGATTGTGCAAACTCTGTACAGATGGCACCCGTAGCCGGGATCGAACCTGGGTCTCCGGCGCTGCATTCACTGTAAGGCAGCAACTCTACCACTGCGCCACCGTGATGGATTACAAATAAAAAACAAAATTCCGGAGTACCTCAGCGGGTCAGGCAGCATATATGGAGGGCATGGATAGGCAACGATTTGAGTTGAGACCCTGGGAGGAGGGACTGTTGTGAGGAACCGAGGGGAAGAGGGTCTGAGTTGTGAGGGAAGAGGATTTGTGGGGAAGTGAGGGAGACTGAAAGACAGGGGGTGTCTGAGGGTAAGGGGTGAACAGTTCCTCTCACAGAACAGTGCTTCTTTCATCATCATCCCTTCCACAACAGAGCACTCCCTACTCACCGCTCCTCCGGCAGCTTGCTCTCCTCACCGCTCCCCCTGCAGCGGCTCCCTCCTCCCGCAGCGCTCCCTCCTCACTATCCGTCCCACAGCACAGATGTCTCTCCTCAGTACCCCTGTCATAAACCCAGGCATTCTAACCCGATGGACAGACTGAGAGAAGATCAGAATGAAGACAGAGAAAAAGACAAAGTGGGATGTGTCCCGGGTAGTTTAGTTGTAGTTTAGTTCAGAGACACAGCGTGAAAACAGGCCCTTCAGCCCATAGCGTCTGTGCCGACCAGCAACTACCCGTTCACACACTCGTTCTATGTTTGGTTCGAGATACAGTGTGGAACCAGGCCCCAGACAGCACCCATATTCGTTGGCGCAGCAGTAGAGCTACCGCCTTCCAGTCACCCTGGTTCGATCGCGACTACGGGTGTTTGTCTGTGCAGAGTTTGTACGTTCACCCAGTGACCTGCATGTGTTTTCCTCAAGATCTTCAGTTTCCTCCCAAACTACAAAACGTACGGGTTTGTAGGTTAATTAGCTTGGTATAAATGTAAATTGTCCCCAGTGTGTGTGGGATAGTGCGGGGATCGCTAGTCGGCGTGGACTCGGTGGGCCACAGGGCTTCTTTCCACGCTGTATCTCTAAACTAAACGTAGAACTAGTGTGTGAACGGGTGATCTATGGTCAGTCAGGATTAGGTGGGCCGAAGGGCCGGTTTACGTGCTAAAAACAAACGATGCTGTTATTGGACTTGCCATGGAACTACCCCCTCTCCTTGTGCCTTCAACCTCTCAAATTGTAACATTGCACTCTTGCTCGGATTAAACTCCGTCTGCCATTTCTCCGGGAGAACGTGCAAACTCCGTACAGACAGCACCCTTAGCTACGATCGAACCTGGTACTCTCGCACTCTAAGGCAGTAGTTCAATCGCTACGCTACCACGCTGCCGCACTAATGCAGAGAAACTTTGCTGGTCAGCGCGGACACGGTGGGCTGAAGGGCCTGTTTCCGCGCTGTATCTCTAAACTAAACACATACCTAGTGTGAACAGGTGATCAATGGTCATCGCGGACTCGGTGGGCTGAAGGGCCTGTTTCCGCGCTGTATCTGCACTGTATCTCTAACCTAAATTAATCTGACCCATTGTGTGACTCCAGCTTTTTGTGTCTATCTTTGGTTTCAGCCAGCATCTGTTATGAGTGTTATGCACCCTCAGCTTTGGGGAACTCTGCGATACATTTCCCTTAATTCTGCGAATGAACATTTACATTTTTAGCACTAAATTTCCTGTCACAGCTTCTGTCTACTTCCTCATATATCAAGAGGTCGTTGGGCCGCTCGAGTTTCTGCCACTTTATAAGTTATAGTGATAATGGTAATATAGAGAGCAAACTCAATGCGAGCATATATGTCAATTGGGCTTATATACACAAACAGGGAGATAATGTTGAGGCTCTAAAAGACGCTGGTAAGGCTGCTTTTGGAATAGGGCACCGTCTCTGAGGAAGGATGGCTTTAAGATAGTCCAGAGGAGGCTTACAAGAACCATCACAGGAATCAGTACGTTAACCAATGATAAGCGTTTGTTAGCACTGGGCCTGTTCTCGCTGGAGTTTTGAAGAATGAGGGGAGGACCTCATTGAAACATACAGATTAGTGAAAGACTTGGATAGAGTGGATGTGGAGAGGATGTTTCCACAAATGGGAGAGTCTAGGTCATATCCTCAGAATTAAAGAACATTCTACTACTATTCCTTATGACCTTACGATAGGAGCAGAATTAGACCATTTGGCCCATCAACGCAATTCAATCAGGGCTGATCTATCTTCCTCCCTCAACCCCATGTTCCTGCCTTCGCCGCATAACCCCTGACACCTGTACTAATCAAGAATCTATCATTCTCATACCTTAAACATATCTATTGACTTGGCCTCCACAGCGTTCTGTGGTAAAGAATTCCACAGATTTACCTCCTTCTGACTAAAGAAACTCTTCCTTATCGCCTTCCCAAAAGAACGTCCTTCAATTCTGAGGCTGTGCCTCTGGTTCTAGACACTGCCTCCAAGTCTACTCATCTGTCGTTCACCCCCTCACCTGTATCCACCTATCACTTGGCAGGCTTTGACCCGTTCACATCTGATCACACAGTTCACATAGTGTAGACGTTGGGAAGTCATCTTGCAGTTGTATAAGACGTTGGTGAGACCGCATTTAGAATATGTGTGTTCAGTGCTGGGCACCGTGTGATAGGATAGATGTTTTTAGCTGGAAAGCATACGGAGAAGATTTATGAGGATGTTGCCAGGATTCTGTGGTCAGAGCTATAGGGGGAGGATGAGAATTCCTTGGTGTGCAGGAAGATTAGGGTGATCTTATAGAGGTGTACAAAATCATGAGAGGAATAGATCGGGTAGACTTGCCCAGAGTAGGTGAATTGAGGACCAGAGGAAATAGGTTTATGGTGAGAGGGGGAAAGATTTAGTAGTGATCTGAGGGGTAACTTAGTCATACAAAGGGTGGTGGGCATATGGAACAAGCTGCCAGGGGAGGTGGTTGAGTCATTGGCTGTCCCAACGTTTAAGAAACATACAGGTACATGGATGGGTCTGATGAAGGGTCTCGTCCCGAATAGCCGCCCATCCCTTTTCTCCAGATATGCTGTCTGTCCCGCTGAGTTACTTCAGTATTTTGAGTCTAGGTTCATGGATAGGACAGGTTTGGAGCGATATGGACCAAACGTGGGCAGGTGGGATTGGTGTAGCTGGGGCATGTTGGCCAGTGTGGGCAAGTTGGGCCAAAGGGCCTGTTTCCATGCTCTATCACTCTATGAACCTTGCTTTTCCAGTTGTCTACCCTCTATTCCCCCAGTCTGAAGAAGGGACTCAATCTGAACTGTCATTTGTAGAAACAAGGAACTGGTGATAGCAGTCCACTCCATCTGCAAATCCACTGAGTTCCTCCAGCACTTTGCTTTCTATATTAATAAAGGGACTGTTCTGCACCCTCAGCTTCGGGGAACTGTTGGATATATTTTCCCATAATTCTGTAAAAAGGACATTTTTATTTTTTGCACAACATTTCCTGTTCCACTTCCTCATGAAGCAAGAGGTCGTTGGGCCTCTCAATTCCCTGACACTTCGCTGTTTCCATGACTCTTACTCATACACTAGGAATAACCTACGGGGGTAAATTAAGATCAGAGGGGGAAAGCTGAAGTCGGTGGCACAGTGGGGCAGCGGTAGAGTTGCTACCTCACAGCTCCAGATACACAGGTTCGATCCCGACTACAAGTGCTTTCTGCACATTATCTTAGTGGGTTTTCTCCATGATCTTCGGTTTTCTCCCACACTCCAAAGACGTACATGTTTGTAGGATAATAGGCTTGGTATAAACGTAAAATTGTCCCCTGTGTGTGTCGGATGGTGTTAGTGTGCGGGGATCGCAGGTCGGTGCGGACTCGGTGGGCCGAAGGGCCTGTTTCCGCGCTGTATCTCTAAACTATACATATAACCAGTGTGTGAGCGGGTGATCGATGGTCGGCGCGGATTCTGTGGGCAGAAGGGCCTGTTTCCGCGCTGTATCTGTAAACGTAATGAGATCTAAAATGTGTGGGGATGGTTTTTTACCCGGAGGGTGATGGTGCCTAGGGTTGATGGTGGAGGCAGCGATGATAGTGGTGTTTTGGTGGCCTTTAGAGAGGCACATGGACATGCAGGGAATGCAGAGTTCCAGATTATGTGCGGACACAGGAGATTAATTTGGCATCATGTTCGGCACAGACATTGTGGGCCGAAGGGCCTGCTCCCGTGCTGTGCTATTCTCTGTTCTAGGTTTTCACTCTCTGCTAATCCATTATAAAACTTTGCGGAGTTAGTTTGGCAAACTTGCCTTTCACAAATCCAAACATTCTTGAATCAGTAACTCAGCTGGTCAGGCAGCATCTCTGGAGAGAAGGAATGGGTGATTTTTCGGGTCGAAACCCTGCTTCAGAACTGAAAAGTCACCCATTCCTTCTCTTCAGATATGCTGCCTGCCCCGCTGAGTTACTCCAGCATTTTTTATCTATCTTCGATTTAAAGCAGTATCTGCAGTGGTTTCCTACACAATTCTCGAATCAGGGCAGTCTTGTGCAAATGAGCACCCTAACCATGGCGATGTGGAACAGGAGACTGTCACACCCACTAGATTAAATACCTCCAATTTGAAAGGGAGGGGAGTAGGGGCCGGTGGGGAGGGGGTTACAGAGACCAGGAATAGGGTCAGAGCCAGAGTAGGTTTGCAGAGATAGTGAGGGACTTTTCCTACATTACACCACTGCCTCCACTAAATCAAAGTCATGACCCATCAGGGATGAAAGGGGTTAACTATTTGCTGATAAAGGAATACTTCCTTATTTTACTTCACTTTCCTGATGTAAATTTTCCCCTCTACACATTCGTGTACTCCACACAATGACGGCCACTGAGAACAAGAGTTTGCCAGTCGATAGTCCAGAGACGAACAGTGGACACAACCCAGGTACGTAATTCCTTGTCAGTCGCTTGTTCCCACAAACAACGACCTGTTTAGCTGAGTTGTAATTTTATACAGTGTCTGATCACTGAAATACTTTGTGTATTAAGGTAACTGCAGATGCTGGCTTACACCGAAGATAGACACAAAATACTGGAGTAACTCAGCGGGACAGGCAGCATCTCTGGAGAGTTTAATTTAGTTTTCTTGCTATTGAGGGAGTGCTGCAGAGGTTCACCAGGTCTGATGAAGGGTCGCGAATCCGAAAGTACAAACACATGTTAGAGAAACTCAGCGGGTGCGGCAGCATCTATGGAGCGAAGGAAATAGGCAACGTTTCGGGCCAAAACCCATGTTGCAAATCCGAAACGTCACCCATGCCTTCTCTCCAGAGATGCTGCTTGTCCCACTGAGTTATTCCAGAATTTTGTGTCTACCTTCGACTTAATTTGCTGTTCTTTGCTACACATTTTTGCCAGGTTAATTCCCGGGATGACAGGACTGACATATGATGAAAGAATAGGTTGACTGGGTTTGTATTCACTGGAATTTAGAAAGATGAGAGGGTATCTTACTGAATCATATAAAATCTTAAGGGACTGGCTAGATGCAGGAAAAATGTCCCCGATGTTGGTGAGTCCCGAACCAGGGGTCACAGTTTAAGTATTAGCGGTAGGCCATTTAGGACGGAGACGAGGAAAAACGTTTTCAACCAGAGAGTTGTGAATCTGTGGAATTCTCTACCACAGAAGGCAGTGGAGGCCAATTCACTGGATGTTTTCAAGAGAGTGTTATGCCCCTGTCCCACTTAGGAAACCAGAACGGAAACCTCTGGAGACTTTGCGCCCCACCCAAGGTTTCCGTGCGGTTCCCGGAGGTTTTTGTCAGTCTCCCTACCTGCTTCCACTACCTGCAACCTCTGGCAACCACCTGCAACCTCCGGGAACCGTACGGAAACCTTGGGTGGGGCGCAAATTCTCCAGAGGTTTCCGTTCAGGTTTCCTAAGTGGGACAGGGGCTTTAGATTCAGCTCTTACGGCTAACGGTATCAAGGGATATGGGGAGAAGGCAGGAACGGGATACTGATTGTGGATGATCAGCCATGATCATAATGAATGACGGTGCTGGCTGGAAGGGCCGAATGGGCTACTACTACACCTAGTTTCTATTATTCTATGCTATCTATGTTTATTGTCGTGTGTACCGAGATACAGCGAAAAGCTTTTGTTGCGTGCTAACCCGTCAGCGCAAAGACAACACATGATTATAATCGAAGATAGACACAAAATGCTGGAGTAACTCAACGGGACTGGCAGCATCTGTGGATACAAGAAGGGTCTCGACCCGAATTGTCACCCATTCGTTCTATTCAGAGATGCTGCCTGTCCCGCTGAGTTACGCCAGCATTTTGTGTCTATCTATGGTTTAAACCAGCATCTGCAGTTCCTTCCTATACATGATTACCATTGTTCCATTTACAGTGTACAGATAAATGATAAGGGAATAATGTTTAGTGTAAGCTAAAACCAGCGAAGGATAGTCTTAGGGTCATCAAAGAGGTAGTTAGTAGTTCAGCACTGCTCTCTGGTTGTGGTAGGATGATTCAGTTACCTGATAACAGCTGGGAAGAAACTATCCCCGAATCTGAAAATCGGTGAGAAGAAATGGGTGACGTTTCGGGTCGAGACGCTTCTTCAGACTGAGAGTGAGGGGAGAGAGAGAGACAGAGATAAGGAAGTGAAAGGTGTGAAAACGAGACAAAGGTTATGAAGTTCCAGGAAAATGTAGATAGATCATTGTTAGCGGGGAGAAGGTGACAGTCAGACTGGTCCTAGAATAGGAAAGGGGAGGGATTGAGAGAGAGGGAGAGCAAGGGTTACTTGCTTATGTTATGTTATTCATAACACTAGGGTGTAAGCTGCCCAAGTGAAATATGAGGTGCTGTTCCTCCAGTTTGTTTTGGGCCTCACTCTGACAGTGGAGGAGGCCCAGGACAGAAAGGTCGGAAAGGTGTCTCTGTGTCTCCCTCTCCCTTGACTCTTAATTGTACTGAATATTGTGAGAAATTTTGAGCACCGTATCTGGCTCTGGTGAGGGTCGAGAGGAGGTTTACATGAATGATCCCAGGAATTAGACGATTAACATATGGTGAGCGTTTGACGGCACTGGGCCTGTACTCGCTGGAGTTTTGAATAATGAGGGGGGAACCTCTGAAACGTACAGAATAGTGAATGGTTTGGATAGAATGGATGCGGAGAGGATGTTTCTACTTGTGGGAGAGTATCGGACCAGAGGTTATAGCCTCAGAATTAAGGGATGTTCTTTTAGGAAGGAGATGAGGGAGAATATCATTAGTCAGAAGATGATGAATCTGTGGAATTCTTTGCCACTGATGATATAACCATATAACCATATAACAATTACAGCACGGAAACAGGCCACCTCGGCCCTACAAGTCCGTGCCGAACAAATATTTTCCCTTAGTCCCACCTGCCTGCACTCATACCATAACCCTCCATTCCCTTCTCATACATATGCCTATCCAATTTATTTTTAAATGATACCAACGAACCTGCCTCCACCACGTCCACTGAAAGCTCATTCCACACCGCTACCACTCTCTGAGTAAAGAGGTTCCCCCTCATGTTACCCCTAAACTTCTGTCCCTTAATTCTGAAGTCAAGTCCTCTTGTTTGAATCTTCCCTATTCTCAAAGGGAAAAGCTTGCCCACATCAACTCTGTCTATCCCTCTCATCATTTTAAAGACCTCTATCAAGTCTCCAGAGAATAAATACCTAACTTATTCAACCTTTCTCTGTAACTTAGTTGTTCAAACCCAGACAACATTCTCGTAAATCTCCTCTGTACTCTCTCTATTTTGTTGACATCCTTCCTATAATTGGGCGACCAAAATTGTACACCATACTCCAGATTTGGTCTCACCAATGCCTTGTACAATTTTAACATTACATCCCAGCTTCTATACTCAATGCTCTGATTTATAAAGGCTAGCATACCAAAAGCTTTCTTTACCACCCTATCTATATGAGATTCCACCTTCAAGGAACTATGCACGGTTATTCCCAGATCCCTCTGTTCAACTGTATTCTTCAATTCCCTACCATTTATCATGTACGTCCTATTTTGATTTGTCCTGCCAAGGTGTAACACCTCACATTTATCAGCATTAAACTCCATCTGCCATCTTTCAGCCCATTTTTCCAAATGGCCTAAATCACTCTGTAGACTTTGGAAATCCTCTTCATTATCCACAACACCCCCTATCTTGGTATCATCTGCATACTTACTAATCCAATTTACCACCCCTTCATCCAGATCATTGATGTACATGACAAACAACAAAGGACCCAACACAGATCCCTGAGGCACCCCACTAGTCACCTGCCTCCAACCCGACAAACAGCCATCCACCATTACCCTCTGGCTTCTCCCATTCAGCCACTGCTGAATCCATCTTGCTATTCCTGCATTTATACCCAACAGTTTAACCTTCTTAACCAACCTTCCATGAGGAACCTTGTCAAAGGCCTTACTAAAGTCCATATAGACAACATCCACTGCTTTACCCTCGTCAATTTCCCTAGTAACCTCTTCAAAAAATTCAAGAAGATTAGTCAAACATGACCTTCCAGGCACAAATCCATGTTGACTGTTCCTAATCAGACCCTGTTTATCCAGATGCTTATATATATTATCTCTAAGTATCTTTTCCTATTAATTTGCCCACCACTGAAGTCAAACTAACAGGTCTATAATTGCTAGGTTTACTCTTAGAACCCTTTTTAAACAATGGAACAACATGCGCAGTACGCCAATCCTCGGGGACTAATTCCCGTTTCTAATGACATTTGAAATATTTCTGTCATAGCCCCGCCTATTTCTACACTAACTTCCCTCAATGTCCTAGGGAATATCCTGTCAGGACCTGGACACGGATCCACTTTTATATTTTTCAAAAGTGTCAGTACGTCTTTTACTTTGAAACTCATAGTATCCATAGCTACTCTACTAGTTTCCCCTTACCTCACATAATTCAATATCCCTCTCGTTGGTGAATACCGAAGAAAATACATTGTTCAATATCTCCCCCATCTCTTTTGGCTCTGCAGATAGCTGTCCACTCTGTCTCTCCAATGGACCAATTTTATCCCTCGTTATCCTTTTGCTATTAATATAGCTGTAGAAAACCTTTGGATTTACCTTCACCTTGCAACCTCATATCTTCATTTAGCTTATCTAATTTATTTCTTAAGATTATTTTTACATTCTTTATACTCCTCAAGCACCTAATTTACTCCATGCTGCCTATAATTATTGTAGATCTCCCTCTTTTTCCGAACAAGATGTCCAATTTCCCTTGAAAACCGGGGCTCTTTCCAATTTTTACTGTTTCCTTTCAACCGAACAGGAACATAAAGATTCTGTACTCTTAAAATGTCCCCTTTAAATGTCCACCATTTCTCTTCTACATATTTCCCCTTGTGGGAGACTATCGGACCAGAGGTCACAGCCTCATAATTAAGGGATGTTCTTTTAGGAAGGAGATGTGGAGGAATATCTTTAGTCAGAAGGTGATGAATCTGTGGAATTCTTTGCCACAGATGATGTGGAGGCCAAGTCAGTGGATATATTTAAGACAGAGATAGATAGATTCTTGATTAGTACGGGTGTCAGAGGTTATGGGGAGAAGGCAGGAGAATGGGGTTAGGAGGGCGAGATAGATTGGCCATTATTGAATAGCGGAGTAGCCTTTGTGGGCCGATCTCCTAATTCTCCTCCTATCATCATGACCTTATATAGTACGACTTGCCTGGTTTGCAGGCAAACACTGAATTCTGGTACACATGGCAATTTCCAACCATACCAATAGATGGGCCGAAGAAAGGTTGTGTTGTTGGAGCTGTTCCAAAACCAAGCTGATAAAATGCTTTCTAACAGGCCCTTCAGGGGGTGGAATGGGGAGATACTCTGTTAGAATTCATAGCAAAAGGAGTATTGCGTACCTGGAGTATTGCGGAGTATTGCGTACAGTTTTGGTCTCCTAATCTGAGGAAAGGCATTCTTGCCACAGAGGGAGTACAGAGAAGGTTCACCAGAATGATTCCTGGGATGGCAGGACTTTCATATGAAGAAAGACTAGATAGACTCGGGTTGTACTCGCTAGAATTTAGAAGATTGTGGGGGTATCTTACAGAAACTTACAACATTCTTAAGGGGTTGGGCAGGCTAGATGCAGGAAGATTGATTACCGATGTTGGGGGAGTCCAGATCAAGGGGTCACAGTTTAAGGATAAAGGGGAAATCCTTTATGACCGAGATGAGAAAATCATGTTTTACACACAGAGAGTGGTGAATCTGTGGAATTATCTGCCACAGAAGGTAGTTGAGGTCTGTTCACTGGCTATATTTAAGAGGGAGTTAGATGCGGCCCTTGTGGCTAAAGGGATCAGGGGGTATGGAGAGAAGGCAGGTACAGGATACTGAGTTGGATGATCAGCCATGATCATATTGAATGGCGGTGCAGGCTCGAAGGGCCAAATGGCCTACTCCTGCACCTATTTTCTATGTTTTCTATGTTGCCCTGCTAAAGAATATAATGGTACTGTCTGGGACATGTGACAATAATACATTCTTCAATCTGGACTCTTGACCAAGATTATTAATTATTCCGAGTGTGTTTCGGAAAGTGCTAGTGTGCGGGGATCACTGGTCAGCATGGACTCGGTGGGCCGAAGGATCTGTGTCTGTGCTGTATCTCTAAACTAAACTCAGAACTAGTGTGTGAATGGGTGATCGATGGTCAGCATGGATTCGGTGGGCCGAAGGACCTGTTTCTGTGCTGTATATCTAAACTAAACACAGAACTAGTGTGTGGACGGGTGATCGATGATCGGCGCGGACGAACGGCCTGTTTACACGCTGTATATCTAAACAAAACACAGTACTAGTGTGTGGACGGGTGATCGATGACGGCGTGGACTCGGTGGGCCGAAGGGCCTGTTTCCATGCTGAATCTCTAAACTAAACTAAGCTCTCAGCAATATCTTGTGGTCTTGAGCAGAGCTGTTGCAAACCATGGTGTGAAGCAACCTAACAGTATTCTTTCACAATTCATGTGCAGATGTTGGTGTGAGTCAGTGGAGAAATGACGAACTTCCTTCATCTTTTGAGCAAGATGAGACATCAGTGTGCCTTATTGACCACAGCTTCAATGTAGTTGATGCAGGGTATGTTGTTGGTGATATTTATAGTCCTAAGGTCATACGTGATAGGAGCACAATTAGGCCATTCAGCCCATCAAGTCTACTCCATCATTCAATCATGGCTGATCTATCTCTCCCTCCTAACCCCATTCTCCTGCCTTCTCCTCATAACCCGACACCCACACTAATCAAGAATCTATCTATCTCTGCCTTAAACATATCCACTGACTTGTGTCCTCCACAGCCGTCTGTGGCAACGAATCCCACAGATTCGCCAACCTCTGATTAAGGAAATTCCTCCTCATTTCCTTCGTAACGGAATGTCTTTTAATTATGAGGCTGTGACCTCTGGTCCTGGACTCTCCCACTAGTGGAAACATTCTCTCTACATCCACTCTATCCAAGCCTTTCACTGTTCGGTAAGTTTCAATGAGGTGCCCCTTCATCCTTCTAAACTCCAGCGAGTACAGGCCCAATGCCGACAAATGCTCATCGTATGTTGAAGCCATCATGATCATAAACCTTCTCTGGATCCTCTCCAACGCCAGTACATACCTCCTCATATATAGGGCTCTAAACTGCTCCCAATACTCCATGTGCGGTCTGACCAGCATGTTATAAAGCCTCAGCATTTTCTCATTTTATGGTCACTACCTCTGAACGGTTCTTTTACCATAATCACCCTGATTAAATCTGGTTTGTTATACAATAGTTTTATTTTTAGAGATATAGAGTGGAAACAGGCCCTTCAGCCCACCGAGTCCGCGCTGACCAGCGATCCCCGCACACTAACACCATCCTATACACACAAGGGACAATTTGCTAATTTATACAAGCCAATTAACCTACAAACCTGTAAGATCATTGGAGCGTAGGAGGAAACCGGAGCATGGGGAGAACATACAAACTCTGTAAAGACAGCACCTACAGTCAGGATCGAACCCGGGGTCTGGCGCTGTGAGGCAGCAACTCTACCGCTGTGCCACTATGCCCCCCATATACCAATGCCAAACCAAATTGCCCAGTATGCTCGATTACAAGCTGCTCTTAGAAGCCATCTCAAAGACACTCTACACATTCCTTCTGTTGGTATCCAGTACCAACATGAATATCCCAGTCTACCTGCAAATTGATACCCCATGTCCTTTATCCTGCTGCAAAGTTATACCACCTTCCTTGCCAACCACAACATCACACATTTTCATATCACCAGAAAATTTGCAAATTATACTTTCTCCCACTGAGACACAAAAGATGCAGATGCTGGAATCTGTAGCGACATCACACCTGCTGACGGAACTCAGCGAGTCAGGCAGCATTTCATGCGTTTGTAAGGTACAGTAACAGATTTAGGCCAATCGGCCCACAAGTCCACTCTGCCATTCAATCATGGCTGATCTATCTTTCCCTCTCGACCCCATACTCCTGCCTTCTCCCCATAAACACCGACCCCTGTATTAATCAAGAATCTGTCAATCCACGCCTTGAAAACACATTGACTTGGCCTCAACAGCCGTCTGTGGCAATGAATCACACAAATTCACCACCCTCTGGCTAAAGAAATGCCTCATCATCTCCTTCCTAATTTAATTCTGAGGCTGTGCCCTCTGGTCCTAGACTCTCCCAATAGTGGAAATATCCTCTCCACATGCACTCTATCCAGGCCTTTCACTATTCGGTAAGTTCCATTGAGGTCCCATCTCATTCTTCTAAACTCCAGCGAGTACAGGCCCAGTGGCGTCAAACGCTCATCCTATGTAAACCCACTCATTCCTGGGACCATTCGCGTAAACCTCCTCTGGACCCTCTGCAGAGCCGGCACATCCGTCATCAGATACGGGGCTGAAAATTGCTCACAATATTTCAAATGCAGCCTGACCAGCGCATTATAGAACCTCAGCATTACATCCATCAAGTCAAGTCAAGTCAAGTCAACCTTATTTGTCACATACGCATACAAGATATGCAGTGAAATGAAAGTGGCAATGCCTGCGGATTGTGTAAAAATAACAGAACAGAACCAGTATCTACATTTTAGAAAACAAATAAAAAGACACAACACAACAGTAAAGTTAGTCCCTGGTGAGATAGGAGTTTACAGTCCTGACGGCCTGTGGGAAGAAACTCCGTCTCATCCTCTCCGTTCTCACAGCGAGACAGCGGAGGCGTTTGCCTGACCGTAGCAGCTGGAACATTCCTTTGCTGGGGTGGTAGGGGTCCCCCATAATGTTGCTGGCTCTGGATCTGCACCTCCTGGTGTATAGGTCCTGCAGCGGGGTGAGTGTAGTTCCCATAGTGTGTTCGGCCGAACGCACTACTCTCTGCAGGGCCTTCCTGTCCTCGGCAGAGCAGTTCCCAAACCAGTTTGTGATGTTGCCGGACAGGATGTCTGCTACAGCCCCAGAGTAGAAGCATTGAAGGATCCTCAGAGTGCCTCTGAATTTCATGAGCTGCCTGAGGTACGTCCTCGGATGTTGTGCCCTTCTAAAGTCCACATTCAGCTCCTTAGTTTTTGTGACATTCAAGAGGAGGCTGTTGTCCTGACACCAGAGTGCCAGATCAGCCACCTCCTCTCGGTAGGCCTTTTCATCGTTATCGGAGATCAGGCCCACCACCACCGTGTCATCAGCAAATGGAGTTGGAGCTGAACCTGCCCACACAGTCATGTGTGTACAGGGATTACAGTAGGGGGCTAAGGACGCAACCCTGGTGGGATCCTGTGTTCAGGGTGAGGGTGTTGGAGGTATGTCTCTCCATCTTAACCACCTGGGGCCTGGCGGTGAGAAAGTCCAGGGCCCAGGCACACAGGGGGGTGTTGGGTCCCAATTCCAGTAGCTTCTCGGCCAGTCTGGTGGGGACTATGGTGTTGAAGGCTGAACTGAAGTCTATGAACAGCATCCTCACGTAGCCCCCCTTCTGGCTGTCAAGGTGAGAGGGAGCAGTGTGCAGAATCCATGTCGCTTCATGTATAATGGTCACTGGAGTTTTACTGCAATCACTTTCTCTTCCAGACCGGGAGATCGGTGACTGACGGGATATCTGAGATCGGATAATGATTGGGCGATCGTTCTACCTCCTCTCCCTTCTCCAAGGTACCATCAGCAGCAACTCGGAAGTTTTTTTGGGCGAGGGGGCTTTAACTGGTTGGCTGCCAGTGACTAACAGCGTTCCGCAGGGGTCGGTGCTGGGGCCACTACGATCATTTTGCTGAACACATTTGCTCAGTCCGCCTGGACCTACCTAATCTCCCGATTTCCAAACACTTTAATTCCCCCTCCCATTCCCACACTAAACGTTCTGTCCTGGGCCTCCTCCACTGTCAGAGTAAGGCTAAATGCAAATAAGAGGAACAGCATCTCATATTTTGCTTGGGGAGCTTACACCCCAGTGGTATGAATATTGATTTCTCTCACTTAAAGTAAACCCTGCATTCCCTCTCTCTCCATACCTCCCCCATACATGTCGCACCAGCTTCTCGTTCTCAGCCAACAAACAGCTAATAATGTCTTGATTTCTTTATCATCATTACTATTTTTGCATATCTTTCATTCATTGTTCTGTGTCTCTCTACATCATCGTCTATATCTCTCGTTCCCCTCTCCCGTGACTTTCAGTCTGAAGAAGGGTCTCGACCCAAAACGTCACCCATTCCTTCTCTCCAGAGATGCTGCCTGTCCCACTGAGTTACTCCAAATTTCTGTGCCAATCTTCAGTTTAAGGCAAGACATTCTTGCAATAGAGGGAGTACAGAGAAGGTTCACCAGACTGATTCCTGGGATGTCAGGATTTTCATATGAAGAAAGACTGGATAGACTCGGCTTGTACTCGCTAGAATTTAGAAGATTGAGTGGTGATCGTATAGAAACTTACAAAATTCTTAAGGGGTTGGACAGGCTAGATGCAGGAAGATTGTTCCCGATGTTGGGGAAGTCTAGAACAAGGGGTCACAGTTTAAGGATAAGGGGAAAATCTTTTAGCACCGAGATGAGGAAAACATTTTTCACACAGAGAGTGGCGAATCTCTGGAATTCGCTGCCACAGAAGGTAGTTGAGGCCATTTCATTGGCTATATTTAAGAGGTAGTTAGATGTGGCCCTTGTGGCTAAAGGGATCAGGGGGTATGGAGAGAGGGCAGGTACAGGATACTGAGTTGGAAAATCAGCCATGATCATATTGAATGGCGGTGCAGGCTCGAAGGGTCGAATGGCCTACTCCTGCACCTATTTTCTATGTTTCTATGTTAAACCAATATCCTCAGTTCCTTGTCAGCAGATCTATATCGGTGAGACCAAGCGGAGGCTTGGCGATTGTTTCGCCCAACACTTCCGCTCAGTCCGCATTAACCAACCTGACCTCCCGGTGGCTCAGCTCCTCACAGGTCCCACTACGTATCCGACCTCTCTGTCCTGGGTCTCCTCCATGGCCACAGCGAGCAACACCGGAAATTGGAGGAACAGCACCTCATATTCCGCTTGGGGAGTCTGCATCCTGGGGGCATGAACATTGAATTCTCCCAATTTTGTTAGTCCTTGCTGTCTCCTCCCCTTCCTCAGCCGTCCTGCTGTCTCCTCCCACCCCCCAGCCTTCGGGCACCTCCTCCTTTTTCCTTTCTTCTCACCTCCCCCCCACCCCCATCAGTCTGAAGAAGGGTTTCGTCCCTAAACGTTGCCTATTTCCTTCGCTCCATAGTTGCTGCTGCACCCGCTGAGTTTCTCCAGCTTTTTTGTCTACCTTCGATTTTCCAGCACCGGCAGTTTCTTCTTAAACTCCTCAGTTCCTTCCTGTACACAACTACTCTTCACGTTGTACATTAATGATTGGGACGAGGGGATTGAAGGCATTGTGGCCAAGTTTGCAGATGATATGGAAATAGGTGGAGGGGCAGGGGGTATAGAGAGAGCAGGACTCTGCAGAAGGACTAGGACAGGTTGGGAGAGTGGGCAGGGATGTGGCGGATGGAATATAGTGTAGCAAAGGAGGGAGCGACCCACTGTTTATTTTAAAAATCAAAACTAATTTATTTGATTACGATCACGATACAAAAAACAAAAAAACCCCAAACTGTGGTGACTCACTCTCCACCGTAGTACAATATCACCAAATTATTCAGACACTACATTTCCAAACAACTATGCTACAAATAAACCAGTATATAACCATGTCCCTCTCTAACACCACCCGGGCACAGACATAACCCCGGTAATGTTGCAACCAACCGGCTCAGGCAAAGCCCTCTTCTGCCTGGCACCGTGACTCGCGGAGGGCCAGCTTGGCCAGGCCTACGAGCAACCCAACCAGGCCATCTTCAGCCTTGCCCACTCCCTAGATCCCATCACCAGTCCGTCAGTCGCTGACAGCAGAGTCACCTCCCCCTATGGACCCTAGGTGGAGTGTCTCCGGACCCTGGTAATAAGGGACACTCTGCTGGTCACAAGGAGTGACATACTGTGGGAGGGGCAATGAGGAGGGAGTGACACACTGTGGGAGGGAATGACACACTGTGGGAGGGAGTGACACATTGTGGGAGTGACTGGGAGTGACACACTGTGGGAAGGAGTGACGCACTGTGGGAGGGAGTGACACACTGGGAGTGACGCACTGTGGGAGGGAGTGACGCACTGTGGGAAGGAGTGACACATTGGGAGTGACGCACTGTGGTAGGGGCGGTGAGGAGGGAGTGACACACTGTGGGAGGGAGAGACACACTGGGAGGGAGTGACGCACTTTGGGAGGGAGTGACGCACTGTGGGAGGGTGTGACACAGTGGGAGTGATGCACTGTTGGAGGGGCGGTGAGGAGGGAATGACACACTGTGGGAGGGAGTGACGCACTGTGGGAAGAGTGACGCACTGTGGGAGGGAGTGACGCACTGTGGGAGGGAGTGGTACACTGTGGGAGGGAGTGACACACTGGGAGGAAGTAACGCACTGTGGCAGGGAGTGACGCACTGGGTGGGGAGTGAGGAGAGAGTGACACATTGCGGGAGGGGGGTGAGGAGGTAGTGACACACTCTGGGGGGCAATGAGGAGGGAGTGACACTGGGAGGGAGTGGCGCACTGTGGGAGGTGTGGTGAGGAGGGAGTGACACACTGTGGGAGTGGATGGTTATGGGGAGTGACACACTGTGGGAGTGGGGGGTGAGGAGTGCGGCTCCACAACTACACCACCATGCTGCTCTTCTCCGCTCTGTACACACCAGGCCCACAGCGCAGGATAAAAGGTGTGGAAAGTGAATCCAGTGAACTGACAGGGTGTTCACTGCTAAAGATTGTTCCTTCTCTCCTCAGCCGTGATGTCGGGAGAGTGGAGTTCATTCACTCCACTAGATGTGACAGCGCCGAATGGTTTGTGTGCACAGATTCCGTGTCACTACAGATACCCGTTGAATCTGAACAATAAATCACGGGCTGGAATCTGGTATAACATTGAGACAAACAACCACAAAAATGTAGCTTTACACTCTAAGAATTCCACGAAAGAATCAACAAAGTTTCGCCATCGGACCCGGCTGTCAGGAGATCTGGGAGACAACGACTGTTCCCTGGTTATAGACAACGTCACGCTGCAAGATGCAGGTCCTTATTTTTTTAGAGTTAATTTTAGAGGGAGAGATCCTTTCAACTACCACCCTGTAACACAGCTTCATGTTACTGGTAAGTGCTCAGTATAATTCATTCATTCACTCCACAGTTTCTTCCCAGATGTTATCAGGCAACTGAACCATCCTACCACAACCAGAAAACAGTGCTGAACTACTGGCGACCTCTTTGATGACTGTACAACTACTGCCTCGTCTTTCGTGGGGTAGCCTGATTTACCCACACCCTCCCCCCCTCCAATCTTTGCACGTCCCATATCCTGGACATTTATATTTTCCAAATTTCCACTCAATGTTTTAATTTAATGTTTGTGCAATATTACATGCTGTGTAATAACTGGTCACGTTAATTTCATTGTTATTAATTGCACATGGCACTTTCAATGCCTTGTCCTGCAGGATAAATAAAGTTATATTGCATCTTATCTTTGCTGGCTTTACCTTTACTAAATGTCATTCCCTTATCGTGCAACTATACACTGCAAATGGCTCAATTGTAATCTGTTCACTGATAGACACAAACAGCTGGAGTAACTCAGCGGGACAAGCAGCATCGCTGGAAAGATAATGGATGACGTTTCTAGTCGAGACCCTTCTTCAGACTGGTTAGGGATAAGGGAAACGAGAGATATTGACTATGATGTGGAGAGATAAAGAACAATGAATGAAAGATGTGCAAAAAAGTACTGATTATAAAGGAAACAGGCCATTGTTAGCTGTTTGTTGGGTGAGAACGAGAAGCTGGTGCGACTTGCATGGGGAGGGATGGAGAGAGAGGGAATGCCGGGGCTTCCACAAGTTAGAGAAATCAAAATTGATTCCACTTCCCAAGCGAAATATGATATGCTATTCCTCCAATTTGCATTTAGACTCACTATAACAATGGAGGAGACGTAGCACATAGCAGGCAACAAAAGCTTTTCACTGTACCTTGGTACAGCTGACAATAAACTAGAATAAAACAATAGATGTTCAGCAGTGAGTGGGGAGAAACATGGACTGCACACGTTACACACAAACAAACACACACACACACACAGCGCACACACACACACACACACACACACACACACACACACACACACACACACACACACACACACACACACACACACACACACACACACACACACACACACACACACACACACACATACACACACACACACACACACACACACACACACACACACACACACACACACGCCACAGCATCAGGATCCTCCAGGTTCATTTCTGGGTCATCGTGACACCTCCAGTCTTTATACTGTTATTACCAGGTTTTCATTGCCTATATATGCTCCTAATATCGACTCCATCTACACATCACACAGCCTGAACTAAACTAAACAATGACTGTCTTATCCTTACTGCCCTTAGTGGAGAACTTTGTCTCCATCTTCCCAATCACAGTGTCATCACAACATTCCTGATCTCCGACCTTTCCAACCTCCCCTGACCATTGTACCTACTTTTTCAGGGATCATCCGTGTTTAGTTGAATGTATTGTCACGTGTACCGAGGTACAGCGAAAAGCGTTTGTTGCGTGCTAGCCAGCCAGCGGAAAGACAATACATGATTACAATTGAGCTGTCCACAGTGTATAGCTACGTGATAAGGGAATAACGTTTAGTGCAAGGTAAACCAGCAAAGTCCGATCAAGGATAGTCCGAGGGTCACTAATGAGGCGAACCGCTCATTTATCCGGACCGCTCTCTGGTTATGGTAGCATGGTTCAGTTGCCTGATAACAGCCGGGAAGAAACTGTCTCTGAATCTGGAGGTGTGGGGTTTCACACTTCCATACCTTTCCCCGATAGGAGAAGGGAGAAGAGGGAGTGACCGGGGGTGAGATCTGTACTTGGTAATCTGGAGGTGTGTGTTTTCACACTTCTGTACCTTTTCCCCGATAGGAGAGGGGAGAAGAGGGCGTTAAGGGGGTGAGACTGGTCCTTCATAATCTGTAGGCGTGTGATTTCACCCTTATGTACCTTGTAAAAACATCCTTCCTCGTGTGGGACTGGGATTACCATGTGAACCGATGTATCCAGTGATATTTAACTAACAATATCTGTTCCTGTGTGTATTAGATTTCACAGATAAACCCACGATATTCTCTGCTGAAATGGTGGCAGGTCATCCTGTGAACGTGACCTGCTCCTTCAACACCACATGTAATGGAACGACACCCACCCTAACCTGGGTCACCCCCGCTGATAAACCACCGTCAGCCCCACACAGCGTAAATCAGTGGGGAAACACTTGGACATATACTTCTGTTCTGTCCCTGACACCAGCGCTCAAACATCACGGACGAAACCTCACCTGTAGAGTCAGATACCCAACTGCCTCATCCGAGCAGATCCTCACACTGAATGTACAATGTAAGTACGGACATCGTTTATTGTGCAGGAACAGCACTAATCCATTAGCAGTGCTGGTATATAAGGTCATAGGCGATAGGAGCAGAATGTGGCCATCTGGCCCATTATATCTACTCCGCCATTCAACCATGGCTGATCTATCTCCCTCCTAACCCCTTTCTTCTGCCTTCTGCCATAACCTCTGACACCCGTACAAATCAAATCAACACCAAAACCTGGAGTAACTCAGCGGGACAGGTAGCATCTCTGGAGAGAAGGAATGGGTGATGTTTCGGGTCGAGAGCCTTATTCAGAGTGAAAGTCACGGGAAAGGGAAACGAGAGATATAACCGATGATGTAGAGAGATGTAGGACCTACCTGATCTCCAGTTGCTAAACACTTTAATTCACCTGGTAAACAAAAAAGCTAGCGGGTGCAGCAGCATCTATGGAGCGAAGGAATAGGCAACGTTTTGGGCCTAAACCCTTCTTCAGACTCTAATTCACCTTCCCATACCCACACTGACCTTTATGCCCCAGGACTCCTTCACTGTTAGAGTGAGGCTAAACGCAAATTGGAGGAACAGCATCTCATATTTCACTTGGGCAGCTTACAGCCCGGTGGTAACTTCAGGTAGCCCTGGCATTCCTTCTCTCTCCATCCCTCCCGCACCCAAGTCACACCAGCTTCTCGTTCTCACCCAACAAACAGCTAACAACGGCCTGTTTCCTTTATCATCGTTAATTGTTTGCGTATTTTTCATTCATTGTTCTATATCTCACTACACCATTGCCTATATCTCTCATTTCCCTAAACAAAGGACTAGCGTGTGAACGGGTGATCGATGGTCGGTATGGACTTGGTGGGCTGAAGGGTCTGTTTCCACACTGTATCTCTAAACTAACATTAGAATTAGCGTGTGAACGGGTGATCGATGGTCGGCACAGACTGGGTGGGCTGAAGAGACTGTTTCCACACAGTATCTCTAAAGCCTGAAGACTAAAGTATTTTACAATCCAAGGTTCACCGAAAGTGTCACAAAACGGATTGCTGAGTTGTATCTGTTTGCAGACGCCCCCCAGAATCTCTCAATCACTTCCCCCGACAACGTGAACAATTCCTGGGTCAGTATAAAGGAAGGAAACTCTGCAGCGATCCTCTGCTCCGTCCACAATTTCCCAACATCTAACCTGACGTGGAGACATCTCGGTGTCACGCTGAACACAACACGTTCCAGCAATGAGCTGTGGATAGAATCCCCTCAGCTAACACGGTAGGACGCTGGGGTCTATCAGTGTGTGGCGGGAAATGAACACGGGACAGTAGAGAGGGATGTGACCATCACTGTAGAATGTGAGTAGATACAAACTGTCACGTCTAAAAAGGCCAATGGATTATGGGCCCATGAAAAATGCTGAAATTCACCGCGCACACGGGCTCACTCACACCTACACACAGTCTCTCAAACACAACACACACTCACTCACACACAACACACACTCTCTCACACACAACACACACTCTCAAACACAACACACACTCTCACACACACACACACTCTGTCAAACACAACACACACTCTCGCACACAACGCACACTCACTCACGCACAACACACACTCACTCACACACAACACACACACACTCACACACAACACCCACTCTCACACACAACACTCACTCACACACACAACACACACTCACTCACGCACACCTACACACAGTCTCCCTCTCCCTCACACACGCACTCACATTATCTCCGTCCCACACATGAACGCCATCACTCAAACACATTCTCTCAAACACATACACACACTCACCCTCTCTCACAAACTCACCCTCACCCACACACACACACTCACTCAAACACACACACATACTCTCTCACATGCACATACACACACACATCCTCAAGATCTCGGAGAAAACCCACGCAAGTCACGGGGAGAACGCGCGAACTCCGTACAGACAGGCACCGGTGGTCAGAATCGAGCACGTGTCTCTGGCGCTGTGAGGCAGCAGCTCTACGCACTGCGCCACCGTGCCGCCCACATCTACAGTATTTTGTGTTCCCCACCTGTATGTAGCCTGTCTGAACTCTGCCTGACATTGTTGGATCATATTGGTCTCTCGACCCAGAAACCCTCGATGTCTCCCTCTATGTATCGTCACTCCTCATGTTGCTTAAAACACAAAATGCTGGAGCAACTCAGTGGGTCAGGCAACATCTTTGGAGTCATAGAGTCTTACAGCGTGGACACCTTTGGCCCAACTTGCCCACACCGGCCAATGAACCCCATCTACACTAGTCCCACCAGCCCTACTTCAACCCATATCCCCCCAAACAAGTCCAATCCATGTTACATGTCCAACTGTTTTTTAAACGTTGCAATGGTCCCAGCCTCATCTACCTCCTCAGGCAGCTCGTTCCATACACCCACCATCCTCTGCATGAAAAACAGTTACCCCTCAGGACCCGTTAAATCTTCACCCCTCTCATCTTAAACCTAGCGTACTCAATCTCTCCCTATAGTCTGAAGAAGGGTCTCGACCCGAAACGTCACCGATTCCTTATCTCCAGAGATGCTGCCTGTCCCGCTGAGTTACTCCAGCTTTTTGTGTCTACGCGAATACAGTTGTACCATCCACTGTGTACACATACAAGATAAGGGAATAACGTTTAGTGCAAGAAAAAGCCAGTAAAGTCCTACCAATGATAACACAATAGTAATTCAGGCCTGCGCTCTGGTTGTGGTAGGATGATTCAGTTCTGATAACAGCCGGAAAGAAACTGTCCCTGAAACTGGAGGTGTGCGTGTTCACACGTCTGTACCTATGCCCGATGGGACAGGAGAGAAGAGGAAGGGGAGCGACTCGTCCTTGATTATGCTGCTGGCCTAAGAAGAACCCAATTATTCACAATACAATAAGAATTTGGAAACAAATAAAATTATACTTGAAATTAAATAATCTATCAGTACTAACCCCACTATTGAACAACCCTGCATTCAAACCATCTCTTATCGACAACACATATAAACAATGGGATAGACTGGAGGATTAGGAAAGTAGGAGATATGTATGAATTGAGGCAATTGTTACATTTCAACATTAAAATCAAAATATAACTGAATGATAATCATATTTTAAATATATACAGGATATGGTGACTTTATGAAGAAATATACACCATAGATTTCAAACTATATTTTAGACCCTTTAGAAGAAGCAATGAATATTAAGGCTGATTCACAAAAACTAATATCATACTTTTATAATAATATTAAATAGAGAATTACCCTCAACAGAGGCACTAAGAGAAGATGGGAACAGGAACTAATGATAAAGATGCCGAAAGATAGATGGGAAAAGATCTGATGACACACATAATTGTTCCATTAATGCAAGACATAATTTAATTCAATTTAAATTATTACATAGACTATATTATTCAAAAACGAAGGTTGAATAAATTCTACCCAAACGTCTCTCCCAGATGCGAGAAATGTTTGTTTCAAAATGCTAATATAAACACATTCATTTGTAGGATGTACAAAGTTTGAATAAATTTTGGAGCGATT